>NC_133654.1:100597049-100836120 GCF_009905375.1 Apium graveolens
CATCCACCAGTATCTGCCTTTCCTCAAATTCAGCTTGATGTGATTCCAGCAAATGTGGAATCACAGCCCCCATTCCTTCAATTATAGAAACACACCAATTCATCAAACTCTCCAACACCCTCTCTGGATGTGGATATGATATTCACATCAAGTCCTGAGTCTCCTCATTAAACTCAGGGAGGAGCCCCCACTCAAAATCTGATGATCATCATCTTTTAGATGATTGTTGGATCATAGCACCAATTCTTTCAGATGTAGTTCAAGATTCTGTGTTACCTCACTAAATCAATCCACACAGATTCAACAATTATGTCACTTTCTATATCTACATCTTTTCCTTCTTCAACGGATATCTCTCATCCGTTTGACAAGTGGTGTTCTTCAACGGATAAGCTTAACAGCAGTTATCCGTTGATGCCATCAGTTTCCGCTTCAACGGATATTCCCTATCCGTTGATGGTCTCTACACACTTCACAGAAATAATTCCAACTATAGAGGACATGGCAACCGTACAATCACTTTTAGGTTTGAGGGAAGGGAGTGATCTTTTGAGTGAGAGGCTGGGTTGCTCCCAGGCAAAATGAGAGGTTGAGAGTCACCAAATGCATGCTATTTCTTCCAGCATGGCAAAAGTGAGTGAGAGGAGTGCCACCTTAGAAGGTGAAGGTGAGGGTGTGAGGGTGTGTGTGAGCCAGGGGGAGCCCCTGATGCAAGAACAGAGAGAAATTGAGAGAAAGGCAGGTACAGAAGCTATAAGGGTGGATCCAGCCATTGCTAGTGAGTTAATGAAAGTGGATGATGCAGACAAGGGAAGACAATTTCAGCAACATTACAAAGCTGTCATTGATAACATTTCCTTGGATGCTGACACTTTTACTCACCCTGTTTCAGCCTATCAATTATTGGCTGCACAGGGCAATGTGGAGGTAGAACAGACACTACACATTTTACACACTTCAGAATCTCTTCTCAGAGACAAAGCTGCTGTCAACAGGCTGCCTTCTCAAGCTGGTGAGCCATCTGAAGAATTTGGAGTAAATTCTCATGATGATGACTCTAATTCTTTGAATGAGAGCATGAACTTAGGGGGAGTAGCAGGCCCAAGTTCTGTTCCTGATCTTCTTGCATGGGCATGGGCAAAACCATTAACACCAGGAGAATTTGCTGTCACTTTGGTCAGACAAGTCATGACAATTCAGCAGGCCCTTCAGGAGACTCAGGATGCTGGTACCAAGGCAATTCTTCAAGCTCATCTGGAATCTCTGCATCTCTTGCAGTTGCAGCATTACCAGCAAAATCTAAGTGTGGATGAGCTCAAGCTGGACATTGCTGACCTGAAATCCTACAATGCTGAGAAATTGGATTCAGTTATACCCTATGGTACTATGCAAGATTTGTTGGGGAGACTGAAGAAAGCATCTGATGCTGACAAGAGGCTGGCCAGACTGGAAGATAGGGTTCAAATCATTGAAGACTCTATGGTTACCATTCTTCAAAATCAACAAACTCAAACAAATCTACTCATGCAGCTGGCACAAGCACAAGGCTTGACCCCTACCCTTGATGATAACAAAAAGGGGAAGAATAAAGGGGAAGGGGAAGGAGAGCCATCTACAACAGTTCAGATTTCTCAAGTGCTAGTTCCTGTCATCACAACTTCTCCAACTATTCAAGTTAAAGGAAAGCTAGATGGAATTGATCTAATCCAGATAGCAGCAGCTGAATTGCAAGTCAAAGAGCAAAGGAAGAAGATTGATGAAAAGATGTAACTAATATTTGGTTCTACAACTTCTCAATCACAATCTGTGAAGCATAGCACAAAAGTGGAATCAGTTATTATGGAACTCAAGCCATTAGGGAGGCATAAGGATGGAGAAACTTCTTCCAAAGATCTACAACCTATGGTTCTCAAGCCCAACAACAGATCCAATAAGGACTCTACAAAGAATCCTCTAAAAGAGGTGGATTTTCCTCTTCCAAAAGCTGATGAGGACAAGCTTTTAGGTAGAAGTATTGCATATCTCAAAGAGACCATGGATGAGGATGTAAGGAGAAACATGGCTATTATCTTCAGAGAGGGAAAGAGCATAGGTGTGATGCAAGGACATCCCAAATTCTCAATAGCCAAGAGGGAAGAAACCAAAAGGTTGAAGGAAGAAGCCAAACAGCTAAAGCCTGACAAAAGAGCACAAGCAAAGCTTGAAAAACAGCTAAAGTCAGGTCAGGCTGAAGAACAGAAAGAAATTGAAGACAAAGGTGAAGATGAAGCTATGGGGGACATGGTTGGTACTGAGATGGAGGAAAGAAGTAAGGAAGAATGGCAGAAAGGGAAAAGAAAGAAGGTCAATGCAAAGAGAAAGAAGGTAGATAAGACTGAAGAAACCCAATCAATATCCAAACCACTACCATCTATTCCTGAACCAATTGTACCTGACCCCTTCATGAACATTCATGGTGAAACAATCATTCCCAAGGAGGAACCAATTGATTGGGACACCATCAAATTGCCCACCTTCCTAACCTCTTCTCCACCATCAAAGAAGCAGAAAAGGAGAATCAAATCAACACCCTCTAAAGCCTCAATCAAATTCACACAGAAGCCTAAGCCTAAACCTCAAACCTCTAAAGATGATTATGTTCACATCTGTGACATAAAAGAATTTTCAGACATTGAACTCTATTTGGATGAGCTGGAGGATGTAAGGGGAATAGCTGCCTACAGACAGCTACCATAAAGACTAGTGTTCAAATACAAAGGAACTGGGGAAAGAACATGGCCTCTTCACAGGATTCTGAATGAAGGCTACTCTACCTTCATTAGAGTCTACTCAGCCATACAAAAGGATTCTGGCTTTACCAGGACTGCCAAGACTGAGATTCTCAACAAGATTGCCAACATAAGGAAAACTTGGAGGGAGCCCAATGCTTTGCCTAGAACTTTACTCATTCAAGAAAGAGGAATTACAATTCACAAATCACCTCATTGGTTGATGGAGTTCAGAGACAACAAAGGAGTCAGAAGATTTTTCAGAATTGAAGATCAGCTAAAGATTGCCAGTAATGAAACTCTCAAGGATATGTAATCTAAGTTAGATATCAATGAAGAAGATGAAGCTGAATTCTACAGACAACTTCAACTTCAAATAGAGGAGAATGACAGGAGGCTAGGAAAGAAAACCAGGGATCAAAGGAAAAGAAAGTAATTTGATCAGGTTAAAGTAGCACTCTTGGAAACAATGTAATTCTTCAATTCCATCTCAGCATATACATTTTTGTAGCACTTTTGAATTTCTGCTTTGTTACAGTTTATATATTTGTTAAGTGTTTTGTTATCATCAAGCTAAACCCAAATTTATGCCTACAGTTCTAGTAGACATAAATAGGGGGAGATTGTTAGGAATATGTGTATTAGTTTGATGATAAGTTAAGCAAAACACTTAAGTAGAAATCTAGTGTTTGTAGCCTCAACGGATAAGACCATCTTGGCTATCCGTTGAAGGAGTAGCTTTACTTAGCAATAAGTTTAGTATTGTAGCACATTTCACTCTCTGGTTTCAAGCTGTAATTCTTAGATGTTGTTAAGAAATAATCAGTCATGTTGACTACTAATGGATGTACAAATAGGAGGGCTAATTGTAAATATTTCATGCCTTGTAATTTTGTATAAGTGAAGAAGTGTCAACGGATACTGAAGACCTTCAACGGATAAGAAACAAAGCTTCAACGGATGTCACTAATGCTTCAACGGATAAGTGCTTCAACGGATAAAGACTTCAATTGATAATGCATCAACGGATAAAGCTTCAACGGATAAAGCCTCAACGGATAAGGCATCAACGGATGAAAACTTCAACGGATGCTTAGTTCATTAGCAGTTGATAGTGACAATTCACAAGCTGACAGAGGCACATGGGTTGACAGAGACACAATGGAATGTGGAAGCCTCTAGGAGGAATCGAGAAAATGCAGCATTTCCATTCTGATGCAAACAAGGAAGTATTCAAAGATTTACAGATTATCCTAGATTGCATTGGATAGAGAAATGAAGAAGAAACATGTGAAGAATCTTTTCAATTGTATTTTTACAGTTTGTCTTCACTTGTAAACTTGGTGATATATAAACCAAGTAGCAGCTAGTAATTAGATATAAATTTTACTTGAGCTGTTTAGAAATATCAAAAGAGAAAATCAACTAGTTTGTACTAGGAAGCAGCTGTGATTTAATTCTTTGAATCACAGATTTTCTGAAATAACACATCTCTGGTGGAACAACAAATCCACCAGAAAAGTTTTTAAGTTCTTTGTGCTCATTACATTTGTGTTTGAATATATATCTGTCTGCATCAGCTTCAAGAAATTCACACACATTTGATCACTCAAACACTTAGCCTTAGAAACTGCTCAAAACTTGAAAAAGTTTTGAGATTTACATTCAACCCTCCTTCTGTAAATCTCATTGTTAGTCCACTGGAAATAACACAATCACCGCACACTAAGGCATCAAAACAAATCAAACTAGAGAAATCCTTAAATAAATCCGCTAGAATCCCACGATAATTATTTTCCCATAATCGGACACATCATCAACGTGGGTTCCGATGAAAGCATGGTATAGTAAATTAGTCTTTATAAACAAATAATAAATAAAGTACGAAACAAGAGTATATGTTCACAAAACAAGAAACGAGCATCCAAAGTTACAACTTAGAACAAAGATTCCCAAGAATAAACTAGATCTTCTTCGGCCTTCGTTGAATTGTGCTATAGGTCTTCTTGTCGTCTTCTCCTTAAGCTTTGTTACATCTCTCTTCTGAAAAACGTCTCTTATTTAAGTATATATAGCAGCCCATGCAAAGTAGAAGTCCTCCAATTGGAAGCCAAGTAGAATCAGGATTTTAACATCCTGACCCGGCGCGGCCGCGTACTTCATCAGCACGGGCGCTGTAATATCCGGGATATCGCGTGTAATTATTTTATCAATAAATGATTATTATATAATTATTATGTTATTTTTGGTGAATTATCTGTTGATTGATATTGATAAATAGATGTATATATGGGACTAAATGTTGTATGTTAATTTTAATATATCCATAATAAAATATAGATAATTGTGATATTTTTCTGGTAATTTTTGGATCGATATAAGATTTTATAATGATTTGCAGATTTAATAATTATTTTCTGAATAATTACCGGGAATCGTCCAACCTCAACCGTTTTTACGTTCTTACAACCCGAAATTCTTCCAAAAAGTCCTTCATAACCTAATCTTGTAATTCCGGACATTTTCCGTGTTTATTAACTTTTTCAATCTGGATTACGGTTTGACCCGTACGCGTCCCGGCATATAATTTTTGATACGATAATTATTTCGATATATCAATAAAACCCGTATTCTCGAAAGAAGGGATAAGATTACATTATTTTTATATAAAGTGTTTTATAAAAAGCCCAGTTTGGATAATTATCCAATACGGGTATTAAAACGGATCATTTTTTCAGTTACTTAGCGGCTAAGCAACTAATTTGACGATCCAATACGATCCAACACGATCCAATATTCTATAAATATAAATAGCCCTTTTATTATTTCATTTTAATCGTATAATCACAATCAGTCAGTTACAACTATTAAATTACAGAGAAAATCCTTAAAAATGTTATGTTCTTGAGAATCAATCGTACAAAAGAAGGAGTTATCGAACTCCGATTCGGGCGTGCAACATATCAAAACGAAGCTCTGGAAAAACTCTTTCTGAATCAACCATCTATTTTTGTGTAGAAATCACGGTATTTTTCCTATTTAATTAATTTATTTTGAATTATTTATGAATTATATTATGAAAATTTGTTCTTGGTATTGTTGATATGATTTGATGATGCCATCATGTAGATAATATGTTTTTGGTCAATTTGGTATATTATATTTCAAAAATAGAGTTCAATAACCTATAGAAATTTATGTTTGATTCTCGGGTTATGAAATTAAGGTTTTAAACTTTGAATATTCTAAATCAAAAATTGGGGGTTTTATTTTTAATAAATCTGGGTTTGATTGAGTGAACTCAGTGAATAGATCGTGCGATAACGGTTCGATTGGTGTGTATAACATGAACTGAGGAGACCTGGACGCTCCTCGCCGGAAAAACGACTTATGGCTGCGTCAGAAAACATCGACGAGGTTTTCCGGCCAAACCACGAGTCGATTAATCCGTTTGAGGCCAGAAACCGAGATCTGGAAGAATGAACTGTTGATCTGCAGTTTCTGGTGATTTTCTGGACAGAATTAGCCGGTCGACGGTGACTCGGCGGTGACTTACCGGTGACCCATCGGAGAAGACGACATAATTTCATTTTTGCCCCCAAACTTTTGCAAAACTGCATATTCAGTGTTTCGGTTTTAAAATCTTTCAAAAACCATATGATGGTTTTAATTATTTTCAAAGACAATATTCAGTTAATTTTAAAAATCAGAAAATGTATATTTATTTATTTTAAATCCAGAAAATTCTTTTTAATTATTTATTTACTTAAAAACAAATCTGATTTATTTTATTAATTAATTTTAATTAGATTTTAATTATTTTAATTAATCAATTAGTTTGATATTAATTGATTAATTAATTTAATTAATTATTAATTGATTTAATAATTAGATTTAATTATTTAAAATTGATTTAAAAATCCTGAAATATAATTTCGAGCTTCTAAATATTATTTAAAATTATTTTCAAGGCTCGATAATTATTATAAAATTATTTAAAGTCAGATTCGGGTATTAAAACCCTGTTATTTAATTTTAAGATGATTCGGAGACCCGTTTTAATTCCGAAAAATGTTCAAAAATTTGTTATAAATATCTGAAAAATCATTTTAACCCCGAATCTTTTTTGAATAATTATTTTAATTGAATATCTTACGTGCTATGTGTTGCAGGCGATCCGATTCTTGTATAATATGATTGTACGTACGTTGTTTGACTGTTTTATTCATAACCTTCAATCTATACGTCGGATTTGGGTGAAACGAAGGGTAGTTAGAAGCTTGTAATGAATAGAATGTGATGAGAAGTAGTATTGATAAGTACATGTGATGTTTAACAGAGGAAGCAAGACATAAAAAGGGAAAGCAAGTGGTTGACGATTGAAAAATCAATTGCAAGTGTTAGTAAAGTGAAAGCGAATTGATAAGGCAAGTATCCTTGAACTTTCTTGTACCATAGTTGCAAGTATTCTCGAACTCTTTTCTTTATGTTGCAACTATTCCAAACAGTTCTTATCCTATATTGCAAGTACTTTCAAGTACTTAACCTAAACCCTGATTCTTATTGATCTTGAGCCATATGCCTTATTCTTTGTAAACCATTGATTGTTAAATTCTCAGATACGAACCATACATATACGATACTACTCCACAAATACATACATACTATATACTGACTCTTGATAGTGAATTGCTTGATATACCAACCCTTTTGCTTTGTTCAACAGAAGACCAATCCTTGTAACCCTTGAACCCTTGGTCTTCTACTTTCTGATTCTTTCTTTGATTGAAAGCCAACCTTTATGATTCCATTATTATATCTTCTTGGAATCATGAATCACCCTATGCTTCGAGATAAATGTTGTTTATGATTCAGTTCATTGATTTACATTGTTTATCATATTATTATTCTGGAATTTGATTATTTTCAAATATGGACACGATTCGTGGTCGGACCAGATTCGTGGTCATAGTAGGCCAATGTGTGCCTTGGATCCAATATATAGAGCTAAGCTGGGAGCCTTGCTCGGGGTTAGTGCGTGACTGATCAACAGCCTAACCTTCATTTTTAAAATAAAAGTGAATATCCAATTCTAATCATTGCTTCTCAGTAAACTTGATTCCTTATATCATTTCAATTGATCATTGTTAATCTCAGTTACTGTCATCGTGACTTGCTCAACTAATTAGCTCACTCTTGCAAATCTGTTTATATTCTTATCTAGTGAAAAAGGAAACTGATCGTAGCGAGGATTCCTAGACAAGTGTGCGAGCTAGGTACCCAGGCTGAAATGGAATAGACTAGCTGATGATGTTTGGCTTGGTTGTGTTGATAGTTTGTAATAAAGTTTAAACTTCAGTTGTAAGATAAATAAACTAGGATTTGGTACGTTTGTGTAATAAATAAGATTGTGGGTTGGGGATATACTTTAAACTGCGTCGATCCATGGATTATGGTAAGTAGGGTCATTTCATATATATTATTATATGCATAAACAGGTTTAAATATGGTGTGTGTGTGTGTTGTGGGCCCCAAACTTCTGACCCGGGTTTGGAGGGCGTTAAGGTTTGGCATCAGAGCTACGGTTTAAAGTTATTATGACAAGCCTAGATTGTCGGGAAGGGGTAGAAGGTTAATATTAGTATTAGAAAATAAAGAAATAGAACATCGAGAAGTTGAATATGACTAAATAGTAGGTTTTAGTATGATTCGTGCTGAGATTCGAGATTCTTATCTAGCAACGTGATTTTCAGATAGCAGCGATGGCAGATTCCTTTATTTCGATATCATCTGATTACTCGGAGCCTTTCATCGGAGGACCGTCATCTGATCCACATCATGCTCTTCCGCCGGTGTCAACCATAATACCTGTTGCGACGGATGCACCAATGCGAACTATTCTACCTTCAAGTGTGAGACCACCTATTCAAGGACCTCCACCTGCTGATTCTGACTCTAACAGACATTCGGCTGCGGCTGCATCTTAAGATTCTGTTAATCCCATTATTCTCTAAACATTGTTTCTTTCCTCGGTGATTCTATTGGATGATTGGGGAAAATAATGCATATGCGTTGACTATTTGTCTATGTGTCAAAAGGGTCTGGTGAGACGCCACCGAATTATGTATTGTGAACTATGCGGTACTAAGACTGGCCATCTTATGTACTTGTATGGTTGCTCTCAGTCATACCTATATCTTCTTCACTATTCCTTCTCATTCGATTTCCTTGATTTTGAAATTTCATTTGGTATTCTATGACAAGGAATTTCTTCAGTAATCTCTAGTATGAGGTTCTTGTTTTGGAGCGAGAAGCCCTATAGGGCACAGATCCGGGAACTGCAACACATTATCAGGACTATAGATGTCGGCAGGAATATGAAGGAATTTTGAAATGAAATTCAGGTGACCCGGAGAGTACTTGAAACTAGACGAAGGAGATGATGTGACAGTTGATATATGTATAATATTGTGCGATATGTAAGATCAGACTTTTGGTGGTAATATAAATAAACAAGACTTGTTGACTAGTGGATAAACCTGTTGTACCTTTGCCTTCAATAAAATGTTTCGCTCTTGTACCACCAAACTTTGATATACACCAGTACCTTTCCTTTCCAATATGGTTATCTACTTTACTATACCTGTTTTATTTTATTACATCAGTTATAAAACTCTGGTGACAACCTGTATTTTTTTCCCCCTAATTCTTTATATTCTGTAAAGAAGCATGCAATTTACTTAGTTCGACTATTGAAAATGTTTTCAAAAAGAGATATTTATGTTTTACAAAAATCTTTTCAGAAAAAGGGATTTGATTTAAAGGCTAAATAAGTTGTTTAATTCTTTACAGAAAATGCCTTCTAGAAGAAACACCCGTGCTACCAACCAAAATGGAGAAACCAACCACAACAACAATATCCAAGACAACAATAACCATAAATCCAGGTCCCATAGACCCAACTATAGCTCAGATTCTTCAGATCTTGGCTCAACAGACAGTCCACCTGACTTAACAACAGAAAAGGCAGACTAATCCTCAGGTAACCTTTAAGAACTTTCAGGCAGTGAATCCACCAGAGTTTAAAGGTTCTGTAGATCTGATTGAGGCAAGGTCTGGCTTTAAGAGATTGAGAAGGCATTTGCCTTAGTCAAGGTTAGAGAGGAATATAAGATTGAGTTTGCAAGTTACTATCTGAAGAATGAAGCCACCTACTGGTGGGAAACTATTAAAGTGTTGGAAGGTACTGATGATGTTGCATGGGATAGATTCAATGAATTGTTTTTGGAGAAGTATTTCCCTCAGTTTGTTCAGGACCAAATGGAATTGAAATTTCTGGAGTTAAAGTAGGGGAGTATGTCAGTGACAGATTATGAAAGCAAGTTTGAGGAGTTTTCCAGGTTTGTGCCATCCTATGTGGACACCGATAGGAAGAAGGCTAAGAGGTTTTAGCAAGGACTAAAGCCATGGATCTGTGGGAAGGTGGCCATATTTGAATTGGACACGTATGCGGGAGTTGTGCAGAAAGCTATGATCGCGGAGACAGAAAGTGAAATGTATCAGAATGAAAAGGAAAGTAAGAAGAGGAAGTTTGAAGGGAGTGAAGGGCAGTCTCAAGCAGGGGAGTTTCCAAATTTCAATTAGAGGAAAGGCAAGTTCCATCCTGGGAGGAATTTTAACAGACACAATACAGGCAACGGAGGACAAGCTAATCGTGCAGCCTCTGGGAATTAGCCAACCCAGCAGAGGCCAGTTATACCAAATTTCCAAGTCTGTGGAAAGAAACATGGAGGACTTTGCAACAAGTTGAATGTGGTGTGCTACAAATGCAACCAGAGGGGACACTATTCAAGGGAGTGTCATAACCAGCCATCCAGAGAGCCAACTAACAAGGATCAGCCTACCAGCAATCAGGCAGGCAAAGTTCTACAAATTGGGTATACCTGTTTCAGGTGCGAAAGCCCAGGACACATAGCAAGGGATTGCAAGGCACCAGTTCCAGTCAATAATACACTTCGAATCATGGGAGCCCCTCCAATAGTGAATGAACCTCTCAGAGCTAGAGTTTATGACATGCCTGTAAAAGATGCTATCATGGATACTGATGTTATGGCAGGTACGCTTACTGTGAACTCCTTATGTGCTAAAGTGCTAGTAGATTCGGGAGCAACTCGATCATTTATTTCTCAAGAATTTATTGATAAGTTGAATTGCCCAATTGAATTGCTAAGTGAAAATATAACGGTAAAATTAGCAAATCAGGAGCGTATACCTATTAACCAAGTTTGTAAGAGTTGTGAGATTGATATTTCTCGCAATAAGTTCAACGCTGACTTAATACCATTTAATTTAGGAGAGTTTGACATTATTCTAGGAATGGACTGGCTATCTAAGCATGATGCTCAGATAGACTGTCGTAACAAGAAGGTAATCTTGAAGACACTATATGAGAAAGTGGTGACGTTTAGAGGTCAGAGACAAGCGAAGAAGTTCTTGATGATGATTCAAGCCAAGAAGTTACTACAACAAGGGCGAGCACTTCATTGCGTATGTGATAGATAGAAGTCAGGAGCCAGCAAAACTGGAAAACATTCCAGTGGTAAATGAATTCCCAGACATGTTTCCGGATGAATTACCAGGACTTCCTCCCGATAGAGAAATTTAGTTTACAATCGACTTAGCACGCGGAACGGAACCAGTATCTAAGGCCCCGTACAGAATGGCGCCTGTTGAAATGAAGGAGTTGGCAAAGCAATTACAAGAACTATTGGAGAAAGGAGTGATTTGACCCAGTATATCCCCATGGGGTGCACCGGTATTATTTATTAAGAAGAAAGACAGAAGCATGAGGTTATGCATCGACTATCGAGAACTCAATAAGCTTACGATCAAGAACAAGTATCCATTTCCTCGAATCGACGATTTATTTGACCAGCTGAAAAGAGCCAAGTATTTCTCTAAGATTGATTTGAGATCCGAATATCACCAGTTGAAGATCAAACCTGAAGATATACCAAAGACATCTTTCAGAACAAGATATGGTCATTACGAATTCTTAGTGATGTCTTTTGGATTGACCAATGCCCCGAAAACATTTATGGACTTGATGAACAGAATTTTCAAGGAATATTTGGACAAGTTTGTAATTGTGTTTATCGATGATATTTTGATCTACTCCAAGTCAACGGAGGATCATGCGGAGCATTTAAGGATATTTTTAGAAATTTTAAGAAAGAAGAAGTTGTATGCAAAGTTTTCAAAGTGTGAGTTTTGGTTACAAGAAGTTCAATTCTTAAGACACGTGGTAAGTCATGAAGGAATTAAAGTGGATCTAGCAAAGATTGAAGATGTTATGAATTGGGAAAGGCCAAGGACACCAATAGAATAAGAAGTTTCTTAGGACTGGCAGGATATTATCGAAGATTTGTTCAAGATTTCTCCAAGATTGCGACGCCTTTGACGAAGCTTACTAGGAAAAGTGAGAAGTTCATATGGAACGAGAAGTGTGAAGAAAGTTTCCAGGAATTAAAGAAGAGATTGATCACGACACCTGTTTTGTCACTTCCAGATGATCAAGGAAATTTCGTAATCTATAGTGATGCTTCTCATAAGGGATTAGGTTGTGTTTTGATGTAGCATGATAAAGTTATTGCATATGCGTTGAGAAACTGAAACCTCATGAGCAGAAGTATCCTACTCATGATTTGGAGCTAGCGGCAATAGTATTCGCGTTGATGATTTGGAGACATTACCTATATGGAGAAAAATGCGAGATCTATACGGATCACAAAATTTTGAAGTACATATTCACGCAAAAGGAGCTTAACATGAGACAAAGAAGATGGTTGGAGTTGATCAAGGACTATGATTGCACGATTAACTGCCCTCCAGGAAAAGCGAATGTGGTGGCAGATGCGTTAAGCAGAAAGAAAAGACTGAACATGATGAGGATACCTAAAGAATTATACAGGGAATTTCAGAAATTGGAATTGGAGGTCATAATTTGCAAGCCTAGTGAATTAAAGATGTATAGCATGACATATCAGCGATAATTACTAGAAAAAATACGAAAATGCCAAGAGGAAATAATGGATCAGGATATCAATCATTTGGTTGGAAAAGAGTTATGCACTTAGAAGGACGATCAGGGTATTCTTAGATTTTTATCCAGAATGTGGATACCACCAGTGGCAGAATTGAAGAATGAAATTCTACAAGAAGCTCACAATTCAAGGTATTCCATTCATCTGGGAAGTACCAAGATGTACAGAGATTTAAAAGAAAATTATTGGTGGCCAGACATGAAGAGAGAAATTGCAGAATGGGTTAGCAAATATTATATGTGTCAAAGAGTTAAGACAGAGCATCAGAGACCAAGCGGATTATTACAATCTTGGAGATTCCATAATGGAAGTGGAAGCACATTGCTATGGATTTTATAGTTGGATTACAAAGGACGAAAGCAAACCATGATGCTATTTGGGTCATAGTGGACAGACTAACCAAATCATCTCATTCCTTGTCTATCAATGAAAGATTTTCACTGGATAAGTTGGTTCACATGTATTTGAAGGAAATAGTAGTTCGTCACGGAGTCCCTGTGTCTATTATATCTGATCGAGATCCATGATTCAATTCAAGATTTTGGAGAAGTTTTCAAGAGTGTTTGGGAACTAAGTTAAATATGAGTACGGCTTATCATCCGCACACGGACGGCCAAAGCGAGAAAACGATCCAAACAATTGAATACATGTTACGTGTTTGTGCCATTGATTTTAATGGAAATTGGGACGAGCATTTCCCCTTAGTGGAATTTGCTTACAATAATAGTTATCATGCCAGCATCGGGATGCCTCCTTATGAACCTCTTTTTGGACGCAAATGTCGATCACCAGCATATTGGGACGAAGTCGGAGAGCGTAAAATACTTGGACCTGAATTGGTGCAGCAGACAAAAGAGGTTGTGGAAGTCATCCAAAAAAGGCTAATTATAGTACATGATCGTCAGAGAAAATATGCGGATCAATCAAGAAAGGATATGGAATTCAAAGAAGGAGATCTAGTGTTACTGAAGGTGTCACCATGGAAAGGATTATCGAGATTTGGAAGAAAAGGAAAGCTGAGTCCTCGATACGTCGGACCTTTGGAAATTTTGAAATGTGTCAGCAAGGTAGCATATGAATTAGCATCACCCCCGCACGTGGAGCACATTCATGATGTTTTTCATGCATCAATGCTTAAGAAGTATAATCCAGATTCTAGGCATGTAATCGAGTATGAGCCAATAGAATTCCAGGCAGATTTATCGTATGTAGAGAATCCAATAGAGATTCTACAAAAGAGAGAAAAGATATTGAGAAATAAAGTTGTAAATTTAGTAAGAGTACTGTGGAGAAACCCAAAGGTTGAAGAGTCAACCTGGGAACTAGAAAGTGATATACGGGAAAAGTACCCTCAATTGTTTACTTATCAGATTCTGAGGACAGAATCCTTTTAAGGGGGGAAGGATGTAATATACGGGATATCGCGTGTAATTATTTTATCAATAAATGATTATTACATGATTATTAGGTGATTTTTGGTGAATTATTTGTTGATTGATATTGATAAATAGATGTATATATGTGACTAAATGTGAGTATGTTAATTTTAATATGTCCATAATAAAATATAGATAATTGTGATATTTTTGGATCGATATATGTTTTTATAATGATTTGCAGATTTAATAATTATTTTCTGAATAATTACCGGGAATAGTCCAACATCAACTGTTTTTACGTTTTTACAACCTGAAACTATTCCGAAAACTCCTTCCTAACCTAATCTGGTAATTCCGGACATTTTCCGTGTTTTAACTTTTTCAATCCGGAATACGGTTTGACCGTACGAGTCCCGGCGTACAATTTTTGATATGATAATTATTTTGATATATCAAAAAAACCCGTATTCTCGAAAGACGGGATAATATTACATTATTTTTGTATAAAGTGTTTTATAAAAAGCCTGATTTGGATAATTTTCCAATACGGGTATTAAAACGGATCATTTTTGTAGTTACTTAGCAGCTAAGCAACTAATTTAACAATCCAATACGATCCAACACGATCCAATATTCTATAAATATAAATATCCCTTTTATTATTTCCTTTTAATCGTACAATCACAATCAGTCAGTTACAACTATTAAATCATAGAGAAAATCCTTAAAAAGGTTACGTTTTTTAGAATCAATCGTATAAACGAAGGCGTTATCGAACTCCGATTCGGGCGTGCAACATATCAAAATGAAGCTCTCGAAAAACTCTTTCTGAATCAACCATCTATTTGTGTACAGAAATCATGGTATTTTTCCTATTTAATTAATTTATTTCAAATTATTTATGGATTAAATTATGAAAATTTGTTCTTAATATTGTTGATATTATTTGATGAGTCCATCATGTAGATAATATTTTTCTGGTCAATTTGGTATATTATATGTCAAAAATAGAGTTCAATAACATATAAAATTTATGTTTGATTCTCGGGTTATGAAATTAGGGTTTTAAACTTCGAATGTTCTAAATCAAAAATTGGGGGTTTGATTGAGTGAAAATTTGTGAATAGATTGTGCGATAATCGTTCTATTGGTTTGTATAACATGAACTGAGGAGACCTGGACGCTGCTCGCCGGAAAAATGACTCGTGGCGGCGTTGGAAAACTTCGACGAGGTTTTCCGGCCAAACCACGAGTCGATTAATCCGTTTGAGGCCAGAAACCGATTCCTGCAAGAATGAACTACTGATCTGCAGTTTCTGGTGATTTTCTGGACAGAATTAGCCGATCGACGGTGACTCGGCGGTGACTCGCCGGTGACTCATCGGAGAAGACGACCAAATTTCATTTTGGCCCCCAAACTTTGAATAAACTGCATATTCAATATTTTGGTTTTAAAATCTTTCAAAAACCAGATTATGGTTTTTATTATTTTCAAAGACAATATTCTGTTAATTTTAAAAATCAGAAAACGTATATTTATTTATTTTAAATCCAGAAAATTCTTTTTAATTATTTATATACTTAAAAACAAATCTGATTTATTTTATTAATTAATTTTAATTAGTTTTTAATTATTTTAATTAATCATGTAGTTTGATATTAATTGATTAATTAATTTAATTAACTATTAATTAATTTTAATTGATTTAATAATTAGATTTAATTATTTAAAATTGATTTAAAAATCCTGAAAAATGATTTCGAGATTTAAAATATTATTTAACATTATTTCGAGGCTCGATAATTATTATAAAATTATTTTAAAGTCAGATTCGGGTATTCAAACCCTGTTATTTAATTTTAAGATGATTCGGAGACCCGTTTTATTTCCGAAAAATGTTCAAAAATTCGTAATAAATATCTGAAAAATCATTTTAACCCCGAATTTTCTTCGAATAATTATTTTAATGGAATACCTTACGTGCTATGTGTTATAGGTGATCCGATTGCTGTATATGATTGTACGTACATTGTTTGACTATTTTACTCATAACTTTCAATTCGTACGTCGGATTTGGGTGAAACGAAGGGTAGTTAGAAGCTTGTAACGAATAGAATGCGATGAGAAGCAGTATTGATAAGTACATGTGATGTTTAACAGAGGAAGCAAGACGTAGAAAGGTAAAGCAAGTGGTTGACGAGTGAAAAATCAATTGCAAGTGTTAGTAAAGTGAAAGTAAATTGATAAGGCAAGTATCCTTGAACTTTCTTGTACCATAGTTGCAAGTATTCTTGAACTCTCTTCTTTATGTTGCAATTATTCCAAACATTTCTTATCCTATATTGCAAGTACTTTGAAGTACGTAACCCTAAACCCTGATTCTTATTGATCTTGAGCCATAAGCCTTATTCTTTGTAAACCAATGATTGTTGAATTCTCAGATACGAACCATACATATATGATACTCCTCCACAAATACATACGTACTACATACTGACTCTTGATATTTAATTGCTTGATATACCAACCCTTTTGCTTTGTTCAACAGAAGACCAATCCTTGTAACCCTTGAACCATTGGTCTTCTACTTTCTGATTCTTTCTTTGATTGAAAGCCAACCTTTATGATTCCATTGTTATATCTTCTTGGAATCATGAATCACCCTATGCTTCGAGATAAATGTTGTTTATGATTCAGTTCATTGATTTAAATTATTTATCATATTATTATTGTGGAATAGGATTGTTTTCAAATATGGACCAAATTCGTGGTCAGACCAGATTCATGGTCATAGTAGGCCAATGTGTGCCTTGGATCCAATATATAGAGCAAAGTTGAGAGCCTTGCTCGGGGTTAGTGCATGACTGATCAGCAGCCTAACCTTGGTTTTTAAAATAAAAGTTAATATCCAATTCTAATCATTGCTTCTCAGTAAACTTGATTCCTTATATCATTTTAATTGATCATTGCTAATCTCAGTTATTGTCATCGTGACTGGCTGAGCTAGTTAGCTCACTCTTGCAAATCTGTTTATATTCTTTTCCAGTGAAAAAGGAAACTGGTGGTAGCGAGGATCCCCAGACAAGTGTGCGAGCTAGGTATCCAGGTTGAAATGGAATATATTAGCAGATGATGTTTGGCTTGGTTCTGTTGATAGTTTGTAATAAAGTTTAAACTTCAGTTGTAAGATAAATAAACTGGGATTTGGTGCGTTTATGTAATAAATAAGATTGTGGCTTGTGGACATACTTTAAACTGCATCGATCCATGGATTATGGTAAGTAGGGTCATTTTATATATATTATTATATGCATAAACAGGTTTAAATATGGTGTGTGTGTGTGTGTTGTGGGCCCCAAACTTCTGACCCGGGTTTGGAGGGCGTTTCAGGCGCGCTGCATCTCTGTAGTTTGGGCGCGGCCGCGCACTATGACAGCGCGGGCGCGCCGTGCTCCTGGAGAAACTTTAGCTTTTCTTCAATTCTTGCTGCAATGAGTTAGTTTCCCGAGCTTTATTCCATGGACACCATCCTAACACCATATTAGCACAAAAACAATGTTAATTCACCTGAATTCTGAATTAATGTCTGAAATGCAAAAACACTAGAAAACATATTAAAATACCAACAACTTGAGTACTAATACACCAATTCAAAGCTTAATAGAGCATTATAAAGTATCATAAATGCCACTCAACATCCGGTAAAAGAAGCTTTAGTCATTTTGCCAATGAGACAAGATTTGCATTCTTCGTATGATTCAAAATCAAACTTATCCAAGTAACCATCTTGATGTAATTTAAAATTGTGTTTCTCATTTATGTGAGCTAAACGACAATGCCAGAGGTATGTTTGATTTGAATCTTTCATCTTAATACGTTTATTTTCATTATTTATGTTATAGACATGACTATCTAAATCAAGAACATATAAACTATTAAACAAACGTGCAACCCCATATGTAACATTATTCAATAAAAAGGAACAACTATTATTTTGAATCAAAAATGAAAAACCTTTGTTGTCCAAACAAGAAATCGAAATAATGTTTCTGTAAATTTCAAGCACGAAAAAATAATTATCTAGTTCTAAAACAAGCCTAGTGAGCAACGATAAATGATAAGTCCCTACAGCTAAAGCAGCAACCTTTTCTCCATTTCGAACACGTAGGTCGACTTCTGCCTTCGTCGATGTCCTACTTTCCAGCAGTTCATGCACATTTATACAAATCTGAGAACCACATCCAGTATCTAATACCCAAGATGTAGAAGTGGACAAATTGACTTCTATAACATAAATACCTGAATTAGAAGCTCCAGTAGCCTTCTTCTTCTCCAGATCCTTCAAATAAGCATGAAAGTTTCTCTTTCAATGACCCGGTGTCATGCAATAGTGACAAGTATCACCCTTTGCAACATCACCTCCAGTCTTTAAAGCCTGTTTAGGACCAGTTTTAGGAGTAGCAACAGGTTTGAATCCCTGTTCGCACTAAAACACACGCGAAAATACACGCAAGAGCACGTGATCCCAAGTAGTATAAGATATAAGTCAAGTTCGTTCCCATAGGGATTGGTTTAGGTTAAGTTCAGATTATGTACTTATGCAACAATGTATGATTATTGTTCACAGCCAAGACAAGTAATAAATTTGAGTGGATTAACTACTTAAGAGATTATACTAACATGTATTAACTAAGAGATTAAAAGTGATTTACTTATATGAAAATGAAACATGGGATTTTAACTTTATTAAATATTTCATCCAAAGTTTATGTCTTTATCAATAGTATGCGATAGTGATGATAACTAATCAGATAACACGTAACTAGTATACGCTATCTTTCGACATACGTATACTATACTACTAAGCATCCACAATCAAGATAGAAGTTAAGTAGACACCAATTATGCTTAAATCCTATATGTCTATAGAATTTGAAAACTAACGGTTTAAGAACAGGTTATCTATTATGATTACATAGGGTGTGTAAGATGGTTAAATTACACTACGAATTATGCATATCAATTCATACATAAACCTATGCTAGCATGGCAAGTTCTAAACCTCTATATTTACTGTCGCTTCAATAGAGAATAACAAAAAATATCAGATATTAGCTACGCATCAAAGATGAATAAGCACAACCAAACTAGGAAATTATAAATCACCACACACTAAAGACTTAGAACAATCAACTATTGAAATCCATAAATAAATTCGCTAGAACCCCATGACAATGATTAGTTCATGATCGAACATATCGTCACCATGGGTTCCAATGAAAACATGGTAAATAATAAGTTCAGAATACTATGATAGAATATTAAAGTAATAGGGTTTAGAACAAAGCAAAAACAAGCATCCAAAAGTATCGCCAAAATCGAAGAATATAAAAGTATGAAACTAATCATCTTTTCCTTAGCCGTCTCTTGTGCTCTAGGTCTTCTTAATGTTCTCCCTGGCTTTCTTGTTGATAAAAACATCTTTTTATCTTCATATATAGGCCCCAAGTGGATCTGGACTCTCAGGAAATCAGAATCGTATTCAAAACAGGATTCTGCAGAAAAACACTGGCGTGGGTGCGCTGCCTATGGCGCGGGCGCGCTGACTTCCTGACAAACTGGCGCAACCGCCCTGTGCTTGGTGTGGGCGCGCCGTGCTTCTGACCAATTTTCTGATTTTTGATGTTTTGCGCTCCTTTCTTCGTGCGATCTCCCGAAACTCCATTCCTAACCTCTTATTAGCGTTAAATCATTGTAAAACTCAATTCCTCCTCCTAACTAGTGCCCTGTAATGCAATTATATAAAAACATCAAAAACACCACATACTTGATCCAAAACATCCAATTTAAGCTGATATGAAGCATTCCAAGTGGATCTAAAATCCAATTATTACACCCCCAAACTTAAATCGATGATTTTCCTCAAGCATGACAGACTTAAAATTAAAAACACAAAAAATGCATGAATGTAACTAATATGAATATGCAACGATCCCCTCAGGATGACTATAACCAATCAATAAGAAATGCTTCTAAGAATGCAATTATTCGAAACAAAGTTCAACTAAATCCCATAAACTAACTTACAACCCAGAAATGTGCGTATGTGCGATGCTTAACAGATATACTCTCATCACTAGATCAATAATCAAATCCTATTCTTTTACCAAAATAATCACAAGTATATAAATAGAATAAGCATTAAATATATAATGACTCACAACACCTCAATTTTACTAGAGTTATACAAGGATCATGCAATTATAGTGAACACATAACACACATGCTTATTTGACCGTGAAATGAATAACGTCCCAAAAGACTTATACAATAATATCCATATAGCGAGCGTTAGGTTAGCGGATTCCAAACTATTCAAGCCTTAGGTCACTAGGCACAAAGTCCCCTATAATGTAATTGCTCGAATATTAAAGAGCTCACTCTTTGTCAATTCTGCATAAACACATACTAACATATATTTTTTTTTCTTTTCTTTTCTTTTCTTTCTCTTTTTTTCTCTCTTTTTTCAATTTTTGAATGAGTGCGTTTCTCTCCATCTCATTCTGCGGTGCCCTCCAAACCCGGGTCAGAAGTTTGTGGTCCACAACACATACACACACCATATATTAACCTGATTATGAATATAATAAGATATATGCAATGACCCTACTTACCATATACACGGATCGCAATAGTTCAAAGTATGTCCATAAGCTACAATCTTATTTATCAAAAATGTACCAAATCCTAAGTTTATTTATCTTACATCTGAAGTCAAGCTTTATTACAAACTTTTAACATATACTAAGTCACAAAACTTCCATTAGCTCCTTCCATTTCAACCTGAAAACCTAGCTTGCACACTCGACTGGGGATCCTCGCCATCACCAGTTTCCTTCTTAACTGGAAAAGAACATAAACAGATTCGCAAGAGTAAGCTAACTAGCTCAGACACTGAGATTAAATAATGATCAATTGAAATGATATAGGGAATCAAGTTTCCTGATAAGCAATGATTATAATTGGATATTTACTTTTTTTTAAAAAAAACCAAGGTTAGGTTGCTGATCAGTCACGTACTAACCCCGAGCAAGGCTCCCATCTTTGCTCTACATACTGGATCCAAGGCACGTATTGTCCTATTATGATCATGAATCTGGTCCGACCACGAATCTGGTCCATATTTAAAAACAATCCAATTATATAATAATAACATGATATACAATGTAATTCAATAAACTGAATCATAAAAATATTTATCTTGAAGCATAAGGTGATTCATAACAATATGAAGATATAATAAGGTAAAAAGGAAGATTGACTTTCAATCCAGGGAAAGAATCAGGGTGTGGAAGACCAAAGGTTCAAAGGTTACAAGGAATGGTCTTCTGTTATACAAGGCATAAAGGTTCATCTGTTAAGAAATTTCATATCAAGGATCAGTATGTGGTAGATATGTATTTGTGGAGTAGTATCGGATATCTATGGTTCGTATCCAAGAATTCAACAATCAATGGTTTACAAGAAATCAGGTTTGCGGCTCAAGATCAATAAGAATCAGGGTTTAGGGTTAAGTACTTTAAAGTACTTGCAATATAGAATAGGAACTACTGGGAATATTTGCAACATAATGAAAAGAGTTCAAAAGTACTCCCAATTATACTATAAGAAAGTTCAGGGACACTTGCCTTATCAGTTCACTTTCACTTTACTAACACTTGTCAATCGGTTCCCACTCACTAACCACTTGTTTTCCCTTTCTACATCTCGCTTCCTCTGTTAGACATCACATATATTTATCAACACCACTTCTCATCTCATTCTATTTGATACAAGCTTCTATCTACCCTTCGTTTCACCCAAATCCAACAAACGGAATGAAAGTTACAGCAAAAACAGTCAAACAACGAACGTACAGTCATATTATACAACAATCGGATCACATATAGCACATAGCACGTAAGATATTCAATCCAAATAATATTTCAAAGAATATTCAGGGTTAAAATGATTTTTCAGGTATTTAATACGAATTTTTGAACATTTTTCGGAATTTAAATAGGACTCCGAAGCATTTTATAATTAAATAATAGTGTTCGAACACCCGAATCTGACTTTAAAATAATTTTATAATAATTATTGAGCCTTGAAAATAATTTTAAATAATATTTTAAAGCTAGAAACTATTTTTTAGTATTTTTAAATCAAAAGAATTAATTAAATCTAATTAATTAATCAATTAAAATTAATTAATAACTAATTAAATCAATTAATTAATTAATAATTAAATTAATTGATTAATTAAATAATTAATTATCACTTAAAATTAATTAAATAAATAATTAAAATTTAATTTCAAATTTAAAATATTTTTTTAGAATTAAAAATAATGATTTTTAGAATTTAAAATCATTTAAAAACTAATTTCTGAAAATTAAATAAACAGAAATATTAATTTTGAAAATATATAAAACAGAAATCTTATTTTTATAGGATTTCGAAAATATAGCCCCGTCTTCCTCCTTCTCCACCGTCGACGGCGGGGAAGCCATTAACGGCGACCTCTGCCGTCCTTCAAGCTTTCCGGCAACTCATACAACGACCCAGAACAAGCCCAGGTTAATAGCTTCTACTCTACTTGATGCCAGGAACGTTTCTGTGTTATCAGAATCAGTAAACATTAGTTATTTTGATGGGAAAATCCAATCGAAGTCTCGCCCTCGGCGAACTTCAATTTTCCGATCAAGGCTTTACAAGACACGTTTGTTCAAATCAGTGATACCAACGAGTTCCTTTTTCCACGATCTAAACATTGATAAAACTTATTTCAACCCAGAATCAATGGATTTAAAAGTCCCAAATTTCAATTGAAATTATTCAAAAACATAAACACTAATTTATGAATCTGAGAATCAAACATCATTTTCTACATGTTATTGAACTCCAAATTAGTCATATAATATACCAAAATGACCAGGAAGAAAATATCTACATGATTATGCCATCAAATCATATCAAAAACATCAAAAAACAAAAATTCCTAATTTAATCCATAAATAATTCGAAATAAAATAATTAAATAAGAAAAATACCGTGATTTCTGCACTAAAATGGATGGTTGATTCAGAAAGAGTTTTTCGAGAGTTTCAATTTGATATATTGCATGCCCGAATCGGAGTTTGATAACGCCTTCGTTTGTGCGATTGATTTTCAAGAACGTGGTATTTTATTAATGTTTTCTCTGGTTTTTACTGTGTTTTATTATGTAATTATGATTTTACGAGTAAAATGAAATAAGAACATGGCTAATTATATTTACGGACTATTAGTACGTTCTGGATCGTGTTGGATCGATAAATACGTTTCTTAGCTGCTAAGTAACTATAAAAACGATCTTATCATATAATGTTTTGGATAAACATTATCTTGTTTTGGATAAGCATTATCCTATTTTGGATAAGCATCAGAGGTTTTAGATAATTATTAAAATCGGGCTTTTATAAATCGCTTTGTACGAAGATAATGTTATCGAAAAGGGTTATCGCATCGAAAATTTTGCGTCGGGCCGCGCACGGGTCAAACCATAATCCGGATCGAAAAAGTAAACACACGGAAAATGTCTGGAATTACCAGATTCGGTTAGAAAGGAGTTTTCAGAAGAGTTTCGGGTTGTTAAAATGTAAAAACGGTTGAGGTTGGACGATTCCCGGCTTTATAAAATAGTTTTGTAATTATTCAGAATATAAATAATAAATTCATAAATCAATATAAAATTATACAACACTCCAAAAATTATACCTAAATTATCTATATTTTATTCTGGACATAATAAGATTAGCACACCTAGACTTTTCCACATATAAACATCCACATAACAACACCAATCATCTATTAATTCACCAAAAATCACATAAAAATTATTTATTGATAAAAATAATTACAATTCATGTCCCGAATATTACACATTCAACCCTAGACTACTCATAAAAATATGAGTCGGCTAATAGCCACTTGACGCCTAGCCTTATACACAATAAGCAATGATATCCATGCTCTTCTCCAGTTTAAAAATCAGTGTTACTTTGTCATTATGAGAATAACAAAAAATATAAAAATAACCAAGTGATTAAATCTCAACAAGCCAACAAGTTTGATCATGATCTAGTTCGAAAGCAACCTATAAGACTTGTGAATAAATTTTGTTTCTGGGCATGTAATTCAATTCATTAGGACTTAAACATCCCTCTATTCGACATTGCTACACTCAAATTAACATCAACAATCAATCATAATAGCTCATCCTATGGATCATGTTATATGCATGCAAATGCAACTACATGGACTCACATAATAACACGAAAAAATGTGCAAAACAAAAATGCGAACAACTCTATGAACAATCATGCAAAAATATGAATGAACTATACTAAACATGTAATATGAATCTATATGGACATAACACACACTACTAATCCCTATATTATCAACCCCAAACTTAAAATATTCAATGTCCTCATTGAAGGTAATAATAAGTATACAAGGCATACCTAGTCATCGGTAGGATCACCCTCCTCAGGTGGAGTATCAGGCGGCGGG
Organism: Apium graveolens; assembly: GCF_009905375.1. Classification (NCBI taxonomy): domain Eukaryota; kingdom Viridiplantae; phylum Streptophyta; class Magnoliopsida; order Apiales; family Apiaceae; genus Apium; species Apium graveolens. The sequence continues at coordinate 100,621,897 of NC_133654.1, forward strand.
TACACAAAATCAGCTCCAAAAAAAGGCCAATCGACCTCGACATCAGTGGTTCAGAAAGCATTACCCAAAGCTTCTGTCAAATCAGCTGTAAAATGACTGTGCATATCATGCATCGCATCTATGTGCCTAGCCAGTTGCCTGAATTACGCATCTCAAAGTCCAGAACCATCCCATGCCTGTTTATCACGTGAAGATCTAGTGGCTCCAGAACTATCTCATGGTCGGGCCATCTGACACCAACTGCGGTGCATAACCTCGTAATAATTGAGGCTTGAGGAATCGCCACCGTGGTCCTTCCTTGCATAAAATGAAACATGTTCTGATATTTGCAAAATAGCACGATCCACAGTAACTTCGTGCAATTGCGAAGATGGCATGATATTTGCACACACAAACAAGTTCCATGCCCTAACATACATGTTCATACACGAAAAAGGAAAAGTAAGTGGCTCATTCATGCCCGCCTTGCACTTCCACTCTGTCCCAGGAACATCCAACTCAGCCACAATATAATCCAGATCAAAATCCTCCCTTGTCTTTTGTACCTAATCTTCAGCAGTAGGCCTCCTCGCGGGTTGATTGATAACCCTAAGAATAGCCTCAAGGGTATAATCAACCGTCAACCCATGAACCACAGAAAACCCATTCTTATCCGCCTTAGCATTCGCATAAAACTCCCACACAATGCTCATCGGAACTGCAGCGAGTGTCTCACAGAAAGTTTGCCTTCCCAAGCCAATAATCATCTCCAAAAGGTTTCCATCCTTCGCTGTGGGTAAGAAACCCCTATCCTTCGCAATCGACTTATACATCAGCATAATAAACTTTTCTTGTACCTCGGGAGAAGAAAATATGTTCACCGCGCCACCCATGCTAGAATCCTCGGTAGCCGAGGGATGAGTGCTACTACTCTCAGCGGTTCTTGCTCTCTTGGGTGTCATCACAACAGTAGAATATAGATTGGGTGTGAGTAGTGTATAGGATAAGTTAAGGTTTTGAGAATAGGAGATGTATATGTATAATAAGAGAAGATGTATATATATGCTAGGTAAAGGGATGGGTAGGATTTATAAGTGTTTAGGATATAGATTAGGGTAGAAATAGGTTCAGAATTTGGGTGGGACTGTTTTTGTTCTGATTTTTTTGATTTTTCTCTTTTTCCTTTTCTAGGGGGTTAGGGCGGTCGCCCCGCTTCCTGCGCGGGCGTGCCGTGTTTCTGGAGAATATAACGCTGCCGCCCCACTTCCAGCGCGGGCGCGCCGAGCTTCTGGTAAATTTCTGATTTTTTTATTTTTTTTACTTTTTTTCTTTTTTTCTTGTCGAAACTAGTATACAACAAATATGGGTTTCCTCCTTTAGCTTAACGTGAATCTTCGATTCAAGTTGTCGAAAGAACGATGCTCACCACTTCACGGTTCGACGTATCACCATAGTAATACTTCAACCTCTGACCATTTACCTTGAACTCTTGGTCCGGATGTTATCAAAAATATCCACAGCTCCATGTGGAAAGACAGTTTTGACAATGAATGGACCTGACCACCTTGACTTAAGCTTTCGTAAGAAAGTCGGAGACGAGCGTTGGACAATACAACTTGCTGACCAAACGCAAATGACTTACGCATTAACCTCCTATCATGCCATTTCTTGACCTTCTCCTTGTATACTTTGTTGTTCTCATAAGCCTGAAGTTGGAACTCATCGAGTTCATTAAGTTGAAGCATTGTTTTCTCTCCAGCAGCTGTCATGTCCAGATTCAGCTTCTTCAAAGCCTAATACGCTCTATGCTCTAGCTCCGCAGGAAAATGGCACGCCTTACCATACACCAACTGGAACGGTGACATTCCTAAAGGAATCTTGTATGCTGTTCTATAGGCCCACACATCTTCATCAAGCTTCAACGACCAATCCTTCCTTGATGGACTCACAACCTTCTCCAAGATTCGCTTGATCTCTCGATTCGACACTTCAGCTTGCCAATTAGTTTGAGGATGGTAAGTTGTGGCAACATGATGATTCACATGATATCTTTCCATCAATACAGTGAACTTGTGATTACAGAAATGGGATCCCTCATCATTGATTTTAACCCTTGGAGTACCGAAATGTGTGAATATCTGCTTACGAAGAAAATTTATCACCACATTCGCATCGTTGGTTGGCAAGGCTTTAACCCCAACCCATTTAGACACATAATCCACTGCCAAAAGAAAAATCTTGCTTAAAAAATACGGACAACTGTCTTCTCTGTACCATAATGACCACCATACACAGTAGAATGACAATCTCGCAGAATACCTTCCGTCTCACTATACGGAATGCATCTCCTGATAATCTGATTTGCTCTCTGTCTGAACAAGAACGGCTCATCCCATCGATACCACTTCACCTCATGTAGAAACTTCTTCCTTTGAGCATAAGAGAATTTTGGGAGAATAACATTACTCATAAGATAGTTCACAATATCTGCAAACCAAGGTTCTTCTTCTTGCACCCCAAAAATTTGCTCATCGGGAAAAGATTCATTGATTAACATCTTATCTTGGGAAACATTGCCTTGATCTTCCAAACGTGAGAGATGATCCTCTACTTGGTTTTTTGTACCCTTTATGTCTTTGATTTCTAGCTCGAATTAATGAAGCAAAAGAATCTATCAAATCAAATGAGGTTTTGAATCTTTCTTTGAGATCAGATATCGAATAGTAGCATGATCAGTGAAAACTGTCACTTTTGTCCCAAATAAGTAAGATCAGAATTTCTCAAAACCATAGACGATCCCCAAAAGCTCCTTCTCTGTAGTAGTGTAATTCAGCTGAGAATCATTAAGGGTTTTACTAGCATAGTAAACCACATGGAATATGTGCTACTTTCTCTGGCCAAGAACTGCTCCAACTGCATAGTCACAAGCATCACACATCATCTCGAAGGGCTCATTCCAATCAGGTGCAGTAATAACAGGTGATGTAGTCAAACTCTTTTTTAGGCTCTCAAAAGCAGCTAGACATTGTTCAATTTTCCGATCAAGGCCTTACAGGACACGTCTGTTCAAATCAGTGATACCAACGAGTTCCTTTTTCCATGATCTAAACATTGACATAACTTGTTTCAACCCAGAATCAACTGATTTAAAAGTCCCAAATTTGAATTGAAATTATTCAAGAATATAAACACTAATTTATGAATCCGATAATCAAACATCATTTTCTTTATGTTATTGAACTCCAAATTAGTCATATATGATAGGGATAAATAAGTCCTGATTTTATAATTAATGGGCTGATAGGCCCAATAATAAGATGTATAATATTCAGACCAGAAAGGTTAAGCCTGATGGACCAGATCAGGCCTAATGGAATAAAAAAGGCCCAAAAGCCCTGATTATTAATTAATTTCGTAATTAATTAATAAGGGAGAAATCAGATGTTGAAAAGAGTCCCGATAAGGATATAAATCCTTAGAGATTAGCCCCAAGGGGACCTAAAAGGATAAGGAATCAGCTTCCTACTTCCTAGGACTCCTAAGTCTATCCTAAATCAGAGGCTTGTCCATCAAGTCTCCTATACCAAGTCCAATTCAAGGACTCCCACATCTATATAAGGGGTCTCACCCCACAAATCAGAACTACGTTTTTTGACTTGATCCTTGGCAATCAGCAAGGTACGTAGGCATCTTGTTAAGGCGGATTGAGTCACGAAACACAAGAGCAGTCAAATCGAGCCTCGAAGCTCACGTTCCTTAGTATTAAATACAGCAATTATATATATTAGTTTTAATCCATAACATTTGGCGCCGTCTGTGGGAACAAACGAAACAACAACCATGGCGAGAACACGGAGAACAACCAGCACTCTGGAGGAGGGAACACCATCAGGGACAACCCAGGTGATTTCATCAACCGTGGAGGTTCCTCCCCATTCAACTTATGCATCTACTCAGGGGGAAGCCCAGACAGGGGCAACTCATCCTCAGCCACAAGGGACAACTCCCCCGACTATTCAAGGTACGAATCCTCAAGTTCAACAAATATATATACCTGTGAATTCTCGACCCGTCGGGTATGAATATTCAACTATTGTTACCACTAACCCCCCTTATGGGATGCCCCTTCGCCCTGAGGTTGGAGGAAGCGGATATGCTAGGCGAGGCGAAGCACGAGGGCAGTCACCCCCCTATATACGAGGTTTGGGTCCTATTCCTGAGGATCGGGAATTTTCTGGTCCTTATACTGAGAGAGACTCTGAATCTTCGGATGATGAAGTGGCCCCGAGAAGGAGGCGTCCTGGAAAAGAGCCAATGACCGATGGAAGGCAACGCCCCCAAAGCACCCCAGGGGCGAATCCCCAAGAAGTGCAGGAAAGGATCAGGGCTCATGAGGCTGAAATCCAAAGGCTGAGGCGTGATTTGGAGGCTCACCAGGCCACCAGACCCGAGATATCTCCTAGGGGGAGAAATCCTCCTCCTGTCATAGACCTGGATGGTCCGGTAAGAAGAAGGGCTGTTGTCCCAAGAACTGATCCAAGCAATCTCCTTCCCCTTGGAGATCCTGATGATCCAACTCCACCCTTCACAGAAGAGATAATGAATGCCCATATCTCAAGGAAATTCAAGATGCCCACTATCAAAGCCTATGATGGCACGGGAGACCCCGCTAATCATGTTAGGACATTCTCTAATGCACTGTTGCTGCAACCCGTGAATGATGCTATAAAGTGTCGGGCCTTCCCTCAAACCCTGTCAGGTATGGCTCAAAGATGGTACAGTCGTTTGCCCCCAAACTCTATTGGATCGTTCAGAGAGTTAAGTCAGGCTTTTATTAAGCAGTTCATCAGTGGAAAAGTCCATGAGAAAAGTTCAGCATCTCTTATGAGTATTGTGCAAGAAGCTAAGGAATCCTTGAGAGATTACCTGAATCGTTTTACAAAGGAGGCTTTAAAAGTCCCAGACCTTGATGATAAGGTAGCTATGATAGCACTGCAACAAGGAACTAGGGATGAGTTTTTCAAGATGTCCTTGGCCAAACGTCCCCCTGAAAATATGTTGCAGCTCCAAGAGAGGGCAGGGAAGTATATCAAGGTTGAAGAAAGCATGAGGAAGACCGTAGTAAGTAATGAGCCCACTGGAGGCAAGAAGCGGAAAACTGATCTGGAGTATATCGCTAAGGATAAGTATCCTAAAACCGAACAAAACCCTGATTCAACCCCCAAGAAGGGAGGACCTGGGCAAAAGTTCACCGAATACGCTAAGCTGAATGCTCCCAGAAGCCAGATCTTGATGGAGATCGAGAAAGATCGAGATGTTCGTTGGCCTAAGCCCTTGAAGGCCGATCCAGCCAAGCTAGATAAGAGCAAGTATTGCAGGTTTCACAAAGATGTTGGCCATGACACCGATGAGTGTAGGCAATTGAAAGATGAAATTGAGTTTTTGATTCGAAAAGGAAGATTGAACAAGTATACTGGAGATGGAGGGGACAGAAATAATAATGGAAGGAAGAACTTTGAAGATCGTAGGAGGGACCAAGACGATCAGGGGCGAAACCCCCAACCTAGAGGACCAGTTATAAACACCATTTATGGAGGGCCGAGACCTCGAGGGCCTGTGATAAACACGATCTTTGGAGGTCCAACTGCTGCTGGATTGTCCAAAAATTCCAGAAAGGCATATACTAGAGAGGTTATGCATATTGTTGGAGAAGCCCCGAAGAGGGCCAGGACAGAAGTAACATTGGCTTTTGATGATTCCGACCTAGAGGGTGTGAAGTTTCCCCATGACGACCCGCTGGTCATAACGCCGATAATAGGAAATAGCCCGGTTAAGAGGGTCCTTGTGGATAATGGTGCTTCTGTGGATATCTTGCTCCACGACACCTTTCTAAGGATGGGGTATAACGACTCCCAGTTGACACCAACCGACATGCCGATATATGGATTTGCTGGAGTAGAATGTCCTGTGGAAGGGATAATTAAATTGCCAACCACCATAGGTACGGAGCCAAGGCAAGCGACTCAGATGCTGGATTTCGTGGTGGTAAAGGCTAGTTCAACTTATAATGCTATCATGGGGAGAACAGGGATACATGCCTTCAAGGCAGTCCCCTCTTCCTACCATTCAATCATGAAGTTTCCCACCCGAAACGGGATTGGAGAAGAGAGAGGAGATCAAAAAATGGCTAGAAGCTGTTATGTGGCCTCTTTGAGGGCAGATGGAGTCGGGGGGCAGGTTCTTCCTATTGAAGATATGGATGTTCGAGAAAATGATGAGAATAGAGGAAGGCCAGCAGAAGAATTGGTTTCGGTTCCTTTAGATCCCAAGAATCCTGAGAGGATGACTTTCATTGGAGCCACATTAGAGGAGCCCCTTAGAGGGAAGTTAGTGAAATTTTTGCAAGAAAGTAGTGATGTGTTTGCATGGTCAGCAGCTGATATGCCAGGCATAGACCCGGAGTTAATTACTCACAAGTTAAACGTGGATCCAAGCCGGAAGACAGTAAAACAAAAGAAAAGAAATTTTGCCCCGGAAAGACAAGAGGCTATAAAGCAGGAAGTGGAAAAGCTCTTAGAGGCTGGTTTCATTGAGGAGATTCAATTTCCGGAGTGGTTAGCAAACCCTGTAATGGTGAAGAAGGCTAATGGAAAGTGGAGGATGTGTATAGACTTCACTGATCTGAATGATGCATGCCCCAAAGACTGTTTTCCGCTGCCTAGAATTGATACTTTGATTGATGCCACCGCTGGACATGAAATGCTGAGTTTCATGGATGGGTTTAGCGGATACAACCAGATCAAAATGCATAAGGATGACATTCCAAAGGTATCATTTATCACTGACTTTGGTGTTTATTGTTATCTTGTTATGGCGTTTGGTCTCAAAAATGCAGGAGCAACCTATCAAAGGTTGGTAAACAAAATTTTTAAGGATCTTATTGGTAAGACAATGGAAGTCTATGTTGATGACATGTTAGTCAAGAGTCTAGTAAAGACTGATCACATAACCCATTTGAGGGAAGCTTTTGAGGTCCTGAGGTACCACAAGATGATGTTGAATCCTACGAAGTGTGCTTTCGGAGTAGGATCTGGAAAATTCTTGGGATTGATGGTCTCAAAAAGGGGAATTGAGGCTAACCCCGATAAAATCAAGGCGATCCTGGACATGGAACCACCAAAAACCATCAAGGATGTCCAGAAGCTCACAGGAAGGGTCGCTGCGCTAGGACGATTCATCTCCAAGTCAGGAGACAAGTGCTTGTCATTCTTCAAGTCATTAAAGAACATTAAAGACTTTGTATGGAGTGAGGAAAATCAGAAGGCATTTGAAGAGTTAAAGAAGTATATGGGCCAGGCCCCGTTGTTGGCCAAGCCAGTCCTGGGTGAAGTTTTATTCTTGTACTTGGCTGTTTCAGAAAGCGCCTTGAGCGCGGTGTTGGTTAAGGAGGAACTGAAAGTCCAGAAACCCGTATACTATGTCAGCAAAATTTTGCATGGTGCTGAGTTGAATTATTCAGCCATTGAGAAATTCGCTTTAGCCTTGGTAATGGCTTCAAGAAAGCTGCGTCCTTATTTTCAAGCTCACCAAATTGAAGTGCTAACAAATCAGCCACTGAGAAATATCATTCACAGTCCCAAGGCAAGTGGGAGACTGATTAAGTGGGCAATAGAGTTGGGAGAGTTCGATCTCAAGTATAAGCCACGTATGGCCATAAAAGCCCAGGCACTAGCTGACTTCGTGGTGGAATGTACCATACCCAACCAAGAAGTCGGGGGGCAGGAAGATACCATACCTCAAGACAAGGGAGTCGACAATGGGGATAAGGAGAAAGAATATTGGGTTCTCTATTTTGATGGAGCATCAAAAACAAATTCCAGTGGAGCAGGGTTGGTTTTGCAAAGCCCTGATGGATTCTTAATTGAGTATGCCATGAAGCTAGACTTCCCAACCACAAACAATGAGGCAGAGTATGAAGCCCTGATTGCTGGCCTTGGTCTAGCTGGGACACTTAGAGTCAAAAACTTAAAGGTCCGTGGAGACTCGAAGTTGATCATATCCCAGGTAAAGGGAGAATTTGAAGCAAGGGATGATACGATGGCAAAGTATGTTCGCCTAGTAAGGGCTGTGATGACCCAATTTAATGAATGCCATGTTGAACACATTCCAAGGGAAGAAAATGCTAAAGCAGATGCGCTATCAAAGTTTGCTTCATCTGAGATTGAAGAAAGTTCAGGAAGTGTGTACTTCCGTGTTTTGAAGACACGAAGCATAGATATTAAGCTTGTGGCTCCCGTAGGCTTGGGGACGTCATGGATTGATCCCATCAAGGCTCACATTCAGACCGGTTGGTTGCCAAGCGATACAATTGAGGCACGGAAGTTAACTGTTCGAGCACTAAGGTACTCTTTGATAGATGGGATTCTATATAAAAGATCTTTCGTGGTTCCTTACTTGAGGTGTCTCAGGCCCGATGAGGCACGCTTAGCTCTTGAGGAAGTGCATGGAGGTATTTGTGGGCAACACTTGGGGGGCAGGGCCTTGACTCATAAGATAACTCGTTTAGGCTTCTATTGGCCAGAAATGATGGCTGATGCCAAAGAATATGTAAAGAAGTGTGATCGTTGTCAGAAGCATGCACCAGTCGCCAGACAACCCCCCGAGATGCTGACCTCTATCAACTCACCTATTCCCTTTGCTATGTGGGGGATGGATATTCTAGGGCCTTTTCCTATGGCCACAGCACAAAGGAAGTTTCTGATTGTAGCCATTGATTATTTCACCAAGTGGATCGAAGCCAAACCTTTGGCCAAAATCACAACTAAGCAGGTTGCACAATTCCTGTGGGAAAACATTATGTGCTGATATGGAATTCCCCGTATCCTCGTCACTGACAATGGAACACAATTCAACAACGAGGAATTCAAGAAGTATTGCGAAGAAAATGAAATTGAGTTACGGTTCACCTCTGTGGCTCACCCGCAAGCCAATGGGCAAGCGGAGGTAGCAAATCGGATAATCCTGGATGGACTAAAGAAGAGGATCGAGAAGTCAAGAAATAATTGGGTAGATGAGATACTTCCAATATTATGGGCCTACAGGACTACTTGTAGAGTCACGACAGATGCAACTCCTTTCATGTTGGCATATGGGGCGGAAGCAGTAGTTCCCGTGGAGATATCACATTCCTCTCCAAGGATTCAGGCTTTCAACGTAGAAGAAAATGAGGAAGGGCAGAGGTTAGCCCTGGATCTGATCGATGAAGTGCGAGATAGGGCACATACAAAGATAGTAGAATATCAGAAAAAGGCTTCATTCTACTACAACCTAAGGGTTAAAGAAAGGTTTTTTAAACAAGGCGATCTAGTTTTGAGGAAGATAGAAGCATCTGGTGTAGGACAAAAAGGGAAGCTTGCCCCGAATTGGGAAGGGCCGTACAGAGTCAAGAGTGTTCAGGGTAGAGGAACCTACAAGCTGGAGACTATGGATGGTTTTGAAGTCCCGAGAACTTGGCATGCACAAAACCTGAAGGTTTACTATGTGTAGGGCAGTTGGATACGATTCTCACTTGTCATGATGGAGAGTAGGTTGAAAAGCACCTTGAAGCTTTGCTTAGGATTTATATGTCTTATTATGAAGTTTATTAAGACTTGTGTAAGGGATGAATCCCAAACAATTTTTGAAGCTCAGAGAATTTTTTGAAATATGTTTGAATCTCTATGGCATGGCAGTTAAATTAGATGCATGATATGAAAGCCCTATAAAAAGGCCCAATTCAAAGAAAAAAAAGGGTTAAAACTTGTTGGGCCTGGAAGTATGTCAAGCCCAGATAAGGGCCCCAAATATTCAAAGCCCAGCACCCGGGGTCCAAAAACTGGAAGAAAATATATATGAGTATTATCTTCAAAAACCAGAAATAAGTCCCAAATCCAAAAAGGATTTGGATAAATGAAGGCCCAAAAATAAGGCCTAATCCTACTTGAGTTAGAAAAAAACCCAGTATAGGGATCAATAAATCAAGCCCAGGGTCAATACTAAGTGCCCAATTAAAGATCAAAGCCCAGAAGGGCCCAAGTTGAAACCCAATACAAGGTTTCATAAATCTAGCCCAGGTTTAGGGCAAAGATCAACCCAAAAAGAGGTAAGCCCAGAAAAGGGCCCAATTAGCAGAAAATTAAATGGCCCCAAATTAAAGACCAATTTAGGGTGGACCAAAGAAGCCCAGTTAAAAGTAAGGGGCCTAATACAAAAAGCCAGTCAAAAAAGGGGAAGGCCCAAGGTAAAGGCCTGGTTTGGAAAAGGCCCAGGGTCAAAAATAAGGTACCCATAAAAGAATTCAGGCCCAAATCTTAGGCTCAAATTTGAGATTGGAAAAAATCCAGCCCAGACTTAGGGCCCAAATCAAATATATGGAGTCACAGAAAGTAATATATCCCAAATCCCAGACCCAATTCGATCAGGTTTCATGTTGTATTCATCATCGAATTAGTTGAGATCGAAAAGGCTTCGACCAAGGCTAGAAAAGGAGGTTAATTCGGTCAAAAATATTTATCAAGACCAAAATGTTCCTGAGGAAATAATCATGCCCAGTTGACAACCCAAGTGTTGAAAGAGGCCCAATAGAAAGGCCTATGAAGCCCAGTAAGAGGATAAGCCCAGTTAAAATGAACCCAAAAGAATACAGCCCAGAATAAGGGCCCAAATCATAGAAATATATGCAAGAAATTAATAAATTACAGACCCATTCGACGAGGAAGTATAAGAAAATCCTGATTGAAGCTACTGAGGTCGAAATTTTGTTGATCAGGGCTGAAAAATAAGCCTAATTCGACCAGGATTGAGACTCATTCGACTAGAAATCAAATGGAAATCTTGGTCGAAACAATCCTGCTCGAAATTGCTTCGACCAAGGCAAGAAAGGCGGCTAATTCGGTCAAAACAAAGAATTCTGACCTCAAACCCTGACCAAAAAATTTTCTGGTCGAAAAAGGGAAAATAGCTGTTTTATTCGATCAAGAATGGCAGAATGTTTTTGACCCTGTCGACCAGGAAACCAAATAAAATCCTGGTCGAATGAGCCCTGCCCGAATTTGCATCGACCTGGGCAACAAATGAAGGTTAATTCGGTCAAAAAGCAGGACTCCTGACCGAAAGGGACAAAAATCCTGGTCGAAAAATTTCTGGTCGAAAATTGTAAAAAAAAAAAAAAAAAAAAAAAAAAAAAAAGGAAGGGGTGAAAATCCTGGCCGAAATTCGACCAGGATTCCTGATCGAATAGAACCTGCTCGAAATTCAATCGACCAGGGCATACTGAAGGTTAATTCGACCAGGATCCTGGCCGAATGGATTCCTGGTCGAAATCTGCATAAAAAAAAAAAAAAAAAAAAGAGAGAAGAAAAAAAAATCCTGGAAAATTACAAAAAAAAATCAGGAAATTCCTTAAATAATTTCTGAAAAATGTTAATGTTTTCAGAAATAAGGAATAAATCCAGAAAATTAAGGATAAATCCCAGAAATTAGGGGAAAAATCCAGAAAAATAAGGAAATTCCTTAAATAATTTCTGAAAAATGTTAATATTTTCAGAAATAAGGAATAAATCCAGAAAATTAAGGATAAATCCCAGAAATTAGGGAAAAAATCCAGAAAAATAAGGAAATTCCTTAAATAATTTCTGAAAAATGTTAATATTTTCAGAAATAAGGAATAAATCCAGTAAATTAAGGATAAATCCCAGAAATTAGGGAAAAAATCCAGAAAAATAAGGAAATTCCTTAAATAATTTCTGAAAAATGTTAATATTTTCAGAAATAAGGAATAAATCCAGTAAATTAAGGATAAATCCCAGAAATTAGGGAAAAAATCCAGAAAAATAAGGAAATTCCTTAAATAATTTCTGAAAAATGTTAATATTTTCAGAAAATTAAGGGAAAAATCCAAAAATTAGGGAAAAATCCAGAAATTAAGGATAAATCCCGGAAAATTAGGGAAAAATCCAGAAATTAAGGATAAATCCCAGAAAATTAGGGAAAAATCCAGAAATTAAGGATAAATCCCGGAAAATTAGGGAAAAATCCAGAAATTAAGGATAAATCCCGGAAAATTAGGGAAAAATCCAGAAATTAAGGATAAATCCCAGAAAATTAGGGAAAAATCCAGAAATTAAGGATAAGTCCCGGAAAATTAGGGAAAAAATCCAGAAATTAAGGATAAATCCCAGAAAATTAGGGAAAAATTCCTGGAAATTAAGATAATTCCTGAATAAAAGGAAAAATCGTTGTAAACGTGTAGGTCGCTCCACACTTTACGCAAAAACGAAACCCTGCAAGGGAATGAATAGACTTAACTTCTGCGAAACCTAATCAATGTTTCCCAAAAGTTGGGGGGCAAATGATAGGGATAAATAAGTCCTGATTTTATAATTAATGGGCTGATAGGCCCAATAATAAGATGTATAATATTCAGACCAGAAAGGTTAAGCCTGATGGACCAGATCAGGCCTAATGGAATAAAAAAGGCCCAAAAGCCCTGATTATTAATTAATTTCGTAATTAATTAATAAGGGAGAAATCAGATGTTGAAAAGAGTCCCGATAAGGATATAAATCCTTAGAGATTAGCCCCAAGGGGACCTAAAAGGATAAGGAATCAGCTTCCTACTTCCTAGGACTCCTAAGTCTATCCTAAATCAGAGGCTTGTCCATCAAGTCTCCTATACCAAGTCCAATTCAAGGACTCCCACATCTATATAAGGGGTCTCACCCCACAAATCAGAACTACGTTTTTTGACTTGATCCTTGGCAATCAGCAAGGTACGTAGGCATCTTGTTAAGGCGGATTGAGTCACGAAACACAAGAGCAGTCAAATCGAGCCTCGAAGCTCACGTTCCTTAGTATTAAATACAGCAATTATATATATTAGTTTTAATCCATAACAATATAATATACCAAAATGACCAGGAAGAAAAGATCTACATGATTATGCAATCAAATCAAATCAAAAACATCAAGAACAAAAATTCCTAATTTAATCCATAAATAATTCGAAATAAAATAATTAAATAAGAAAAATACCTTGATTTATGCACTAAAATGGATGGTTGATTCAGAAAGAGTTTTTCGAGAGTTTCAATTTGATATATTGCACGCCTGAATCAAAGTTTGATAACGCCTTCGTTTGTGCGATTGATTTTCAAGAACGCCGTATTTTATTAGTGTTTTCTCTGGTTTTTACTGTGTTTTATTGTGTAATTATGATTTTACGAGTAAAATGAAATAAGAACAGGGCTAATTATATTTACGGACTATTAGTACGTTCTGGATCGTGTTGGATCGATAAATACATTTCTTAGCTACCAAGAAACTATAAAAATGATCTTATCATATAATGTTTTGGATAAACATTATCCTATTTTGGATAAGCATTATCCTATTTTGGATAAGCATCAAAGGTTTTGGATAATTTTCAAAATTGGGCTTTTATAAAACGCTTTGTACGAAGATAATGTTATCGAAAAGGGTTATCGCATCGAAAATTTTGCGTCGGGCCGCACACGGGTCAAACCATAATCCGGATCGAAAAAGTCAACACACGGAAAATGTCTGGAATTACCAGATTAGGTTAGAAAGGAGTTTTCAGAAGAGTTTCGTGTTGTAAAAACGTAAAAACGGTTGAGGTTGGACGATTACCGGCTTTATAAAATAGTTTTGTAATTATTTAGAAAATAAATAATAAATTCATAAATCAATATAAAATTATACAATACTCCAAAAATTATACCTTAATTATCTGTATTTTATTCTGGACATAATAAGATTAGCACACCTAGACTTTTCCACATATAAACATCCACATAACAACACTAATCATCTATTAATTCACCAAAAATCACATAAAAATTATTTATTGATAAAAATAATTACAAGTCATGTCCCGGATATTACACATTCAACCCTAGACTACTCATAAAAATATGAGTCGGCTAATAGCCACTTGACGCCTAGCCTTATACACAATAAGCAATGATATCCATGCTCTTCTCCAGTTTAAAAACCAGTGTTACTTTGTCATTACGAGAATAGCAAAAAATATAAAAATAACCAAGTGATTAAATCTCAACAAGCCAACAAGTTTGATCATGATCTAGTTCGAAAGCAACCTATAAGACTTGTGAATAAATTTTGTTTCTGGGCATGTAATTCAATTCATTAGGACTTAAACATCCCTCTATTCAACATTGCTACACTCAAATTAACATCAACAATCAATCATAACAGCTCATCCTATGGGATAATTTTATATGCATGCAAATGCAACTATATGGACTCACATAATAACATGAACAAATATGCAAAACAAAAATGCAAACAACTATATGAACAATCATGCAAAAATATGAATGAATTATACTAAACATGTAATATGAATCTATATGGACATTACACACACTACTAATCCCAATATTATCACCCCCAAACTTAAAATATTCAATATCCTCATTGAATGTAATAATAAGTATACAAGGAATACCTAGTCATCAGTAGGATCACCCTCCTCGGGTGAAGTATCAGGCGGCGGGTACCCAGAATCAGCTCCAAAAAAAGGCCAATCGACCTTGACATCAGTGGCTCATAAAGCATTACCCAAAGCTTGTGTCAAATCAGCTGTAAAATGACTGTGCATATCATGCATCGCATCTATGTGCCTAGCCAGTTGCCTGAATTGTGCATCTCGAAGTCCAGAACTATCCCATGCCTGTTGATCACGTGAAGATCTAGTGGCTCCATGAGCGGCTCTAGTGGCTTCCTGACGTGCCTGAGAAGAACCCCCAACATAAGTCTGATCAGCTAGCTGGCCACATGGAAAATGATCATATGTGTAGCCCAAACCCTTCTCGTCGGCCTTCCCGCCATACCACTCCTTCAGCTGCAGAATCGTCGAGCTATCAATGGGAGCACTCGGCATCTGTAGCTGCTTATGGTCGGGCCATCTGACACCAACTGCGGTGCATAACCTCGTAATAATTGAGGCATGAGGAATCACCACCGTGGTCCTTCCTTGCCTAAAAGGAAGCATGTTCTGATGAATCCCAAACCCGATATCCACATACTCTTCATTCAGAATCCCCCATAGCAAAATAACAAGATCCACAGTAACTTCATGCGAGTCCAAAGATGGCATGATATTTGCACACACAAACAAGTTCCATGCCCTAACATACCTGTTCATACACAAAGAATGAAAAGTAAGTGGCTCATTCATGCCCGCCTTGCACTTCCACTCTGTCCCAGGAACACCCAACTCAGCCACAATATAATCCAGATCAAAATCCTCCCTTGTCTTTTGTACCCAATCTTCAGTAGTAGGCCTCCTCGCGGGTTGATTGATAACCCTAAGAATAGCCTCAAGGGTATAATCAACCGTCAACCCATGAACCACAGAAAACCCATTCTTATCCACCTTAGCATTCACATAAAACTCCCATACAATGCTCATCGGAACTGCAGCGGGTGTCTCACAGAAAGTTTGCCTTCCCAAGCCAATAATCATCTCCAAAAGCTTTCCATCCTTCACCGTGGGTAAGAAACCCCTATCCTTCGCAATCGATTTAGACATCAGCATAGTAAATTCTTCTTGTGCCTCCGGAGAAGAAAATCTGTTCACCGCGCCACCCATGTTAAAATCCTCGGTAGCCGAGGGATGAGTGCTACTACTCTCAGCGGTTCTTGCTCTCTTGGGAGTCATCACAACAGTAGAATATAGATTGGGTGTGAGTAGTGTATAGGATAAGCTAAGGTTTTGAGAATAGGAGATGTATATGTATAATAAGAGAAGATGTATATATATATATGCTAGGTAAAGGGATGGGTAGGATTTATAAGTGTTTAGGATATAGAATTAGGGTAGAAATAGGTTCAGAATTCGGGTAGGAGTGTTTTTGTTCTGATTGTTTTGATTTTTCTCTTTTTCCTTTTCTAGGGGGTTTGTGCGGCCGCCCCGCTTCCAGCACGGGCGTGCCGTGTTTCTGGAGAATATAACGCAGCCGCCCCACTTCCAGCGTGGGCGCGCCGAGCTTTTGGAAAATTTTTGGTTTTTTTTATTTTTTTTCTTTTTTTCTTGTCGAAACTAGTATACAACATACATGGGTTTCCTCCTTTAGCTTAACGTGAATCTTCGATTCAAGTTGTCGAAAGAACGACGCTCACCACTTCACGGTTCGACGTATCACCATAGTAATGCTTCAACCTCTGACCATTTACCTTGAACTCTTGGTCCAGATGTTATCAAAAATCTCCACAGCTCTATGTGGAAACACAGTTTTGACAATGAATGGACCTGACCACCTTGACTTAAGCTTTCCAGAAAAAAGTCGGAGACGAGCGTTGAACAATACAACTTGCTGACCAAACTCAAATAACTTACGCACTAACCTCCTATCATGCCATTTCTTGACCTTCTCCTTTTATACTTTGTTGTTCACATAAGCCTGAAGTTAGAACTCATCGAGTTCATTAAGTTGAAGCATTCTTTTCTCTCCAGCAGCTGTCATGTCCAGATTCAGCTTCTTCAAAGCCTAATACGCTCTATGCTCTAGCTCCGCAGGCAAATGGCATGCCTTACCATACACCAATTGGAACGGTGACATTCCTAAAGGAATCTTGTATGATGTTCTATAGGCCCACACATCTTCATCAAGCTTCAACGACCAATCCTTCCTTGATGGACTCACAACCTTCTCCAAGATTCGCTTGATCTCTCGATTCGACACTTCAGCTTGCCCATTAGTTTGAGGATGGTAAGTTGTGGCAACATGATGATTCACATGATATCTTTCCATCAATACAGTGAACTTGCGATTTCAGAAATGGGATCCCTCATCACTGATTTTAACCCTTGGAGTACCGAAATGTGTGAATATCTGCTTACGAAGAAAATTTATCACCACATTCGCATCGTTGGTTGGCAAGGCTTCAACTTCAAGAAGAACATTGAGAGGCATCTCGTCTCTCTTGGACATATTTCCAATTCTTTGGCAGCGATCACATCTTGACACGAACCGATGACCATCCTTAAACAAAGTAGGCCAGAAAAATCCCGCTTGAAAAATACGAACAACTGTCTTCTCTGTACCATAATGACCACCATACACAGTAGAATGACAATCTCGCAGAATACCCTCCATCTCACTATACGGAATGCATCTCCTGATAATCTGATTTACTCCCTTTCTGAACAAGAACGGCTCATCCCATCGATACCACTTCACCTCATGTAGAAACTTCTTCCTTTGAGAATAAGAGAGTTTTGGGAGAGTAACATTACTCATAAGATAGTTCACAATATCTGCAAACCATGGTTCTTCTTCTTGCACGCCAAAAAGTTGCTCATCGGGAAAAAATTCATTGATTAACTTCTTATCTTGGGAAACATTGCCTTGATCTTCCAAACGTGAGAGATGATCCACTACTTAGTTTTTTGTACCCTTTATGTCCTTGATTTCTAGCTCGAATTAATGAAGCAAAAGAATCCATCGAATCAAATGAGGTTTTGAATCTTTCTTCGGGATCAGATATCGAATAGTAGCATGATCAGTGAAAACTATCACTTTTGTCCCAAATAAGTAAGATCAGAATTTCTCAAAACCATAGACGATCCCCAAAAGCTCCTTCTCTGTAGTAGTGTAATTCAGCTGAGCATCATTAAGGGTTTTACTAGCATAGTAAACCACATGGAATATGTGCTACTTTCTATGGCCAAGAACTTCTCCAACTGCATAGTCACTAGCATCACACATCATCTCGAAGGGCTCATTCCAATCAGGTGCAATAATAACAGGTGATGTAGTCAAACTCTTTTTCAGGCTCTCAAAAGCAGCTAGACATTGTTCATTGAATTTGAAAGGGACATCCTTCTCTAATAGATTACACAGGGGTTTAGATGTTTTATAAAAGTCTTTAATGAATCGCTGATAGAAATCCGCATGACCAAGAAAACTGCGGATTCCCTTAACTGATATTGGTGGAGGAAGATTTTCAATAACCCCCACCTTGGCTCCATCCACTTCGTACCCCTTTCTAGACACCTTATGCCCAAGAATGATACTCTCTTGCACCATCAAATGACATTTTTCCCAGTTGAGCACCAGATTGGCCTCAACACATTTTTTCAGTACCAAGCAGAGATAATGCAAGCACTCGTCATACGAGGTCCCAAACACAGAGAAGTCATCCATTAACACCTCTACATTAGTACCAATCATGTCTGAGAATATGGCCATCATGAATCTCTGAAAAGTAGCAGGTGTACCACAAAGTCCGAATGAAACTCGACGAAATGCAAAAGTGCAAAAGGACAAGTGAATGTGGTCATCTCCTGATCTTCTGGGGCAATACAAATCTGATTATAGCCCGAATATCCATCCAGAAGACAATCGTACTCATGACCAGCCAACCGATCAAGCATTTGCTCAATGAATGGAAGAGGGAAATGATCCTTCCTAGTGGCTTTATTCAGCTTTCGATAGTCCATTCATACTCTCCACCCTATGACTGTCCGAGTAAGAATCAGCTCGTTCTTTTCATTCGCAACAACTGTAATGTATCATTTCTTAGGAAACACTGCACCGGTCTCACCCATGAACTGTCAGAAATCGGATTGATGATCCTTGCATCCAGCCATTTAAGAATTTCTATCTTCACAACCTCCTTCATGATAGGATTGAGACTTCTCTATTATTCAACGGTTGGTTTACTTCTTTCCTCAAAAAGAATTTTATGCATACAATATGAAGGGCTGATTCCCTTGATATCTGCTATAGTCCATCCAATTGATGATTTGAATTCTCTCAGAATTCTCAAGAGCTTGTCTTCGTCACTACCTGAAAGGTCAGATGCAATAATAACAGGCAAAGTGGATGCATCATCTAAAAATGCATACCTCAAATGATCAGGCAGTGGTTTTAGCTCAAGTGTGGGATCTTCCTCAATCAGATGGCTTAAGACGCTCCTGAGAATTTTTCAACTCCGATAAATCGAGAGACTCGAATGGCAAATGTAATCTCCTTTTCCATGGAGAAGCATCCAAATACTGCAGCTGCTCTGCTCCTTCCTCATATTTACTAGCAGATTCCCTTATTAAGGCTTTCTCCAAGGCGTCAGTCCTTAGCATTTGATCAAGCTCCGTAGTCAATATAGAGTCGACCAACTCTACTTTAAAGCATTCCTCTTCATCAGTAGGGAACTTCATTGCATTGAAGACATTAAAAGTTACATCCTGTCCTTGAATTCTCATTGTAAGCTCACCATTTTTCACATCGATCAGAGTTTGGCCTGTAGCTAAGAACAGTCTTCCCAAGATAATGAGAATCTTCTTATATTCCTCGAAGTCCAGAATGACAAAATCAGCAGGGAAGATGAGTTTATCCACCTGAACCAAGACATGCTCCACTACACCTCACGGATAAGTGATGGAACGGTCAGCTAGTTGTAAAGACATGTTTACCAGTTTTGGATCGGGCAGACCAAATTTCTTGAAGATAGACAAGGGCATGTGATTGATGCTAGCTCCCAAGTCACAAAAACACTTTTTGAAAGATAGATTGCCAATGGTTCAAGGTATCGTGAAGCTTCTTGGATCTCTAAGTTTCGGAGGGAGTTTCTCTTGCAGCACAGCACTGCACTCTTCCGTTAGAGCAATGGTTTCCAACTCCTCAAGTTTTAGTTTTCGAGATAGAATACCCTTCATGAACTTAACATAGCTCGACATCTGTTCTAGAGCTTTCGCAAAAGGTATGTTAATGTGCAACTTCTTGAATGGGTTTCATATCTACTGGTGTTTTGAATGGGTTAAACCTTTGCAAGTTCTTGAGGGTCTGGTATTTTTGCTTGTTCAGACATGATTGATTGTTTGTTTGGATCTTAACTGTTTGTAATCTTAACAGATTGGCTCTGATACCACTTGTTAGGCCTCAATGATACTATGGAAGGGGGTTGAATATAGTATCTATAATTAATTCGATTATAAACACAAGTATGTAACAGAAAACAAGTTTATTCAATATATCAAACTCTGTTACAGTAGGTTTAATCTACTCTCTCAGTGATGTATGATATCACTAAGAGCTGTTAGGGTTACAATGAATAATATACTCGAGAATGATAACACTTGTAGTGTAAACCCTAAGCTGTGTTTATATAGTACACAATTACAAGATAACTTCTAATTGATATGAAATATATCTCTTCCTAAAATATATCAATCAGATATTATCTTTTTATAAGTCTTCTAGTCATCCAACTCCTAAAGTATATCTTCCTTTGTTTAGTCCAGATCCTCTCCTAGAAATCAGCCACATTTTACTTCTGAAGCATATCCTTCCTTAAGTTCTGATATCACAAGTTCTGATACCTTAATTTCTGATATCTTCCTGTCTTCAGTAAATCCTGATTTCCAGCTGAGTTCTGATAAGTCCTGATATTAAGTTCTGAAACTAAACACAATAGATTAGTCATGACATCATAAATATATCTAACAATCTCCCCCAACTTGTAAATTATGAAAAATATACAAGTTAATAAATTTGATGATATCAAAAACATTTAAGTACAAATGCAATGAGAGTTTATTTAGACAACTAACTACAACTTACAGTCCTAGTAGCTTTTACCAATTTTACTGAATCAATCTAAATCCAAATGATTCTTGACAAAGTTTGATATTGGCTTCTCTTCTGCATTTCTCAGGACTTGAGCTAATTTAGCCTTGACTTGCTGCAGTTCTTCATCTTGACTTCCAATCTGGTAGATGGCAGTTCTAAGTGCTGAAATGTGATTTCTTTCCAATCCATCACCATGTCTGATTACCCTTGGGTGAGAGGAGTCTTCATTGTAGCATAGACATTTCTCTTTCAGAATAACTTCTATCTTAGCAGAATTCTTCTTCATTAGAATTTCTCTTCCATCATCTTCAACTATCTTTGGAATAAATTTAGCAACCCTTGATCCAGAGTTTCTGGCTTTATCCCTTATGGTCTTCATCAAGAAATTTGACCATCCTCTGGTAACCTCAGACTTTATCTCCAAAAGATAATGAATAAATTGAATTTCTCTAAGAGATTTGTTCAGCACATCTGATTCTGACATTCTGTATGTTCTTTCACCTTTAAGAAATAGAATCAGCTTTTCCTTGACTTTACTCTTATCATGAGTATCCAGTACCACTTGAGCAGATATAACCTTGTCGAGGTGTTTCTATGTAACTTCCTCAAGTGGTTTGTCAGTTAATAAAAATGGATCTTTGATAGTTACTTCAACTCCTGTTTTGATCTTGGCTTCACTTGATCCTAACCCAGATCTGTCTCTTGCTTCTCTGGCATTCAATCCGACAGTCATGAAATCAGATCGCAGTTGACTTTTCTTAGGATCTGATGGTTTAACATTTTTCCATAGGAGTTTCTTCTTATCATCAATTATCATCTAGCCTAATTCAACTTGAGCTCTATCAGAGGTATATGTCTTGATGACTTGTTCAGAATTTGCAGATTCTTCTGTAGCTTGCTGTTTTGAAATTTCTTCAAGATTTGTCAATTTTTGAACTTCTTCACTCTGAACAACTTGAGCTATGTTAGAGGTTGTCTTAGATTCTTATGTCATCTTTCTTCTTTTTAGAGTTTCAACAGTTTCATCTTCTACAGAAGCATCATCAAAGACTTGAACCAACTTGCCCACATGATCCATTAGAATTTGAGGAATCTCCATCTTCTGTTTCTTGACTGTCTCCCCAACTTTTCCTTTTCCCTTGTCTTTAGGATCAGTAGTAGTTTAAGATCTAGTCCTTGATGTAGGAATCTCTGTGGCAGTTCTTTCTTTTATCACTATACCTTTCTCCTTAGGTCTGGGAGGCTTCTTTGCATTAGAAGCTTTAGATTTAGGATTTGTCTTCTCAGCAGCAAATCTAGCTTCTTCCTCCTTTAGAGTCTCTAAGTCCATTCCAGGATTATGCTTGAGAAACAATCTTTTAGCAATTTCTTCATCAAGAGTCTGAATTTTGGGATCCTTATAATAGACAGTAGTCTCCTTTCCCTTAAGCTTCAGAGTTTATAAAAACTTCTGAGAGTCTTGACTTCAAGACTGAATTATAATATCAGAACTTGATATCAGAGTTTGAGCATTCACAACTTCAGAACTTGTATTCCTCAGTGTAGAAGATTTGCTAGAATCAGAAATTAGTTTCTGTGAAGAAACTTTGCTGCTTTACTTGCCTTGACCTTGACCTTTTCCCTTGCAAGGGTTTCCCTGGTCATCTTCAGAATCATCCTTTTTCTTCAGTGATTGGCTTGGTGAGCATTTGGACTTAACTACCATCTACCCCTTTTTGGCATCATCTGTCAAGAGTAGTGAAAGAAGGAGTTCCACTGAAGATTGGATTTTTTTAGTCCCTTAACAATTTAACAAGAATTACAGAAGGGGGGTTGAATGGAATTCTTGAAACTTTTTCTTAAATAAAATTGTTCTAACTTAAATATATATATATATATATTAGTGTGAATTGATTTGCAGAGTGCGGAATAATAACTTCAAAAGAATCAAAACACAAGTAATTAAAAATACAAGTCTTTAAAAACTTTCTTGTGGATTTGAATGTATCCACCAGAGATATAGAATATATATCGAGAGAACTCTGTGTAGCAAAATGCTCACAGCTGCTTACAAATGTATAACAACTAAGAATGTAGAGAAATGCTAAGAATACAGCTTACAAATATTTCTCTCTTGGTTGCTTAGTAAGATATTCTATTTGCTGCTTCTTGGTTTATATATCACCAAGATTACAAAGTAATAAGACAGGATAATAAAACAAAAACTATCAAGTCTAATACTATGCTACTTCATTACTCTATTCTGAGATCTTTGAATAACTTCATAATAGCATGGAAATGGCAATGCTTCTTTGTTCTCTAAAACCCAGTTGAATAGGCTTCCACATTCCATTTGCATACGCTCGATGCATGTGACTGTGTTGTCACTGTCAACAGATGATTAAATTCTTTATCCGTCGGGTTCATGATCATCCGTCGAATGGCATTGTTGTTTATCCGTCGGGTAGCAATCTGGCACTTGACTTCATTTCATTTATGCAGGATTACAAGACATGATCTATGTACAATTAATCAACCTATTCTGTATATCTAGATAAAATCAACATGACTTGAGTACTACTTACAGAATCTAAACAATGGTGTATACAAAAATGTGCCACAGACTTATTGTTACATAAGCTACTCACTCAACGGATAATAAATCATCATCCGTCGGGATTATATTGAGTCATCCGTTGGGACTATAATCCTTATCCATTGAGTGCTCCAATTTTCACTAAGTAAAATCTACCAAGGTGTTTTGTTAATGAAATCATCAAGTTCATAACATATACACAACAATCTCCCCCAATTTATGTCTACTGGAATTGTAGCCATAAATTAAGAGAAACTTGATGATAACAAAATACCCTAAAAATATAACTTTGAAAGTAGATAGATAAAACTGTAAAGTGCTTCAATAATCAAAATGTACAAAGTTTAGCTCACGGTCATTTTCAAGGTGCTCCTCTAGCCTGAGCAGATTTATCTAGTTCCTTGAAGGTCTGGATCTCTTTCCAAGCTTTCTGTTGCTTTCTTCTATCTGATTTTGGAGCTGCCTGTGGAATTCCAGTTTATCAGATTCTGAGAGATTTAGCTTTTCTTGCATCTCCAAGAGAGTCTCATTGCTAGATATGCTCAATTGGTATTCTAGTCTGAAAAATCTTCTCACTCCTTTGTCATCCATGAACTCCATCAGCCAGTAGGGCCTTAGATGCACTCTTCTCCCTGTATAAGGGATAATTAGAGTCTTTGGGAGTGCATCTTTAGCTCTAAAATTCCTCGGTTCTTCAATCTTTTTTAGAACCAATCTTCTTGCAGTTATATTGAACCCAAAATTCTTCTTGAAAGATGAATAAACCTTAATCAGTACATCTTGGCTTTCTTGAAGGATCCTGTGAAGTGGCCATTGAATCTCCTTTCCTCCCTTGTACTTGGAAACTAGCCTTTCAGGTAGGTTTCTGTATGCATCAATTCCTCTCACTTCTTCTAGTTCATCTAGATAGAGATTTAGATCAGAGAATTCCTTGATGTCACATAAGTACATGTAATCTCCCTTATTGACTTTAGATTGAGCTTTGACTAGAGATTTGGATTTGAGAGGTGACAGCTTCACTTTCTTGACTGCTCTTGACTTTGTTCTCTTTGGCTTGCTAAGGATTGGCAAATTGAAGTCAGGAATTGGTAGTCCTTCCCAATCTATTGGTTCATTCTTAGGCACAATAGGTTCACCATGAATGTTTCCTTAAGGATCCACCACCTTGATGTCTTCAAATACCATAGTGGGTTTTGATGCTTGAGTTGTAGTTGAAGTGGATTCCTTAGAAAACTGATCCTTCAGAACCTTATCAACAAAATCTAGTTTCCTTTTGGTTCTTCTGGCCAATTCCTTATGTCTTGGAGATTTCTTCTGTTCTGATTGAACTTGCTTCTGTGGATCTTGAGATTCAGCGATTCCAGATGGCTGAGAAGGAATCTGTTGTGTTAGTTTTACAGTTTGTAGCTTGGCCAAGATAGCAGCTTGCTCTTTCTTTTGCTTAGCCTTCTTGGCATCTAGAATAGCTTGCTTCTTTTCCTGCTTCAATCTTGCCTTTTCTTTTCTCTTTGCTTGAGCAATTTGAGGATGTCCAGCCACCACACAGATTTCTTTCCCATTCCTGAAAACTTTAGCAATTCTTCTCTTTAAAGATGAATCAGCTGGATCCTTGTAGAAGGCAATTGACCTTGATAGAAGCTTCTTCTCATCAGATTTAGGTGTCTCATACACTGTATCCAAAGGGTTCTTTAATGATGATATTGGATAGTTCACCCATGGCTTCAGAATAATTTCAGCTTTTGGAGATTTGATGCAGGACGGTTGTCCTCTTTCCAGATAGTTTATGCTTATTTCATTTACAGAGATCTGTTTGACTTCAGAGTGATGAATGGCTGACTTTACTGGCTCCTTTACTAGCCCAAATTTGCTTTGTATGTCCTCATCAATTTTCTCCCAGTTGATTGGCTTCAACTACTCCTTTTCAGCTTCTCTTAAATTAGTTGCTGCTGTATTGATTAGATCTATACTATTTGTTACTGGTGGCTTGGTGAAAGTAATTGTGGGCACAAGTACTTTACTGATTTGAATTTGAAGCTTCTCCCCCTCACTTGGTCCTTTCTCCCCCTTTTTGTTATCATCAAGTTGTGTAGAGGAGGAGGTTTGAGCAGCCACCAGTTTCTGAAGTAAATCTGTCTATTGGGCTTAATGAAGATGAATGGCTGTTAGAGATGCTTCCATTGCTGACATTCTTGTATCCAAAGCATCTATCTTTGTTGCAATATCAGAATTTTTCCTTAGTTGCCTCTTGATGTCAAGCATTGTGGCTTAGAATCCATTTTGTCTGAAATGGCCTTCTTCATCTCATCAATATCACCCTTGATGGTGTTAACATCTCTAGCATGTTGGAAGCCTTGAATCTGTTGCAGTTGCAGAGAAGCAAGATGTGCTTGAAGGAGCTTCTTGGTGTTGGAATTTGTAGAGGTTTGAAAAGCATTATTTGTCTGATTGATTAGTTGAATTAGGGTTGTCTTGAAGTAGTGCTCATCACAGTGCTTTGAAATTGTCCATGATGGTATTCCTGATCTTGAACTTGAACCTACTTCTCCCCCTATGTCCAATACCTCTTCTTCACTATCTCCACCTTCATCACCAAAGAAATCTGTTGAACCACCAGTCTCATAATCCACATCACCAGCTGTAGAAGGCAAAGTTGTGATGGCATCCTTAGCTCTTAGCATTGACTGAGTGGTATGCACTAGATTGAGCATCCTTTCTGTATTGTCATTGCCCTGTTCAGCTAGAAGTTGATAAGCTGGAACAGGGTGAGTAAATGCCTCAGCATCAAGGGAGGTGGAATCTATAACAGATTGAGGTTGCTGAGATAGTCCTTCCCTGTCTGCATCCTGGACATTCATTAACTCACTAGCAATGACATCCATCCTTATAGCTCCTGTACCTTCATTTCTCTCGTGTTCTCTCTTTTGTTACATTAGGGTCTCACCCTGGCTCCCCACCCTCATACCCTCACCTTCACCATCTAAGGCGGGACTCCCTTCACTTTCTTTTGCCAATCCTGAAGAAATGGATTGCATATTTTCACTCTTTTCCTCTCCTTTTTCCTGGGAGCAACCCAGACTCTCACTCATAGCACTCTCTGCCCTCAATCCTAAGAGTTACTGTACAACCACTAATTCTTCTGCACTAGAAATAAATGAAGTGTGAAGCTGTGCAGAGACACTTGATGGATGAGTAATATCCATCGGGTTAGTGGTTTTGTTATCCGACAGATAACTGCTGTTAAGCTTATCCATCAGGATACAATCACTACTCGACGGATGAGCAATATCCACCGAGAGAGTAGAAGTGAATGAACTTGGAATAGAAACTATTGTGGACTCTGTGCTAATTGATGATATTTTAGGCACAGATGATTCAACAGTTCCTGAAAGAATTGGCAAGTGATCCCACAAATCATCTAAAAGATGATGCTCACTTGCATTAGATTTTGGCTTCCCCAACAAAGTTAAAGAAGGAGAATCAGGAATTGATGTGTTGATCATATCCACATCCAGAGAGTTTGTGGGAGAATTTGGAGTATGAGGTGCTTCTATTACTAGAGATTTTGGCTGTGACTCCACATTTATTGGAGCCACATCAAGCTGAATTTGAGAAGATGCAGTGACTGTGTCTTTATCACCAGTTTGCACAGTGTGTGTACCCTGTGCATCCCCAAGGGTTTTGGATTTCTTCTTTTTGGCATATATTTGAGGTGAGCTTGTGTCCCTTACCCTCTTGGCCTGTGCTCTTGGTTCAGAGCTTTGTTCAATAGTTACATCCTTTTGGGAGGATACAACTAGAAGTGAGCTTTTTTCATTTTTAAGCACTACAGTTTGTTGAGAAACTACAGTGTGGCTAGGCTGGGAACCACTCAACTCTCCATCCTTATCCTTAGGGTTTCTTTTATGTTCACCCTTTCCCTCACCTACCTTGCCCACCTTCACACTCCCCTATTTGGTTTTAGTGGATTTTGCAACTGGCATCTTTTGAGAGATACCAGAGGGGGCTTTCTTTGATTTGGATTTTGAAATTATTTTTGGTTTGGTAGCTTGGGTAGGCAACTGTTGGGTCATTGACACAGTTGTCATAGCTACTCTAGAACTCAAATAAACTAGTGAGGTTGGAATATTAGTAGGGATAGATGAACTTACCTCACTTACCTGAGGTGCATCCATTACAGGGAAATAGAAAAGTGGCACTTCTCTGTGATGATTTGCCCTGTTCAAATCTGCAATGATTCTTCTCTCTTGAACCCAACAATCTAATTTGTTGTTAGGGTTCTCAAGCACAATTCCCTCAGAGAGGTGGCTTGCTAACATCATATAGAATCTAGCATAGTAAATATTTTTGCCTCTCTTATTTAGCTCTCCTAATTTAAAACCCAACTCAAATAGAACAAGGTCACTAAAATTAAAGTACTTATCTGTAACTAGCATGTAGAGCATGTTAAGCATGGAAATATTAACAGAACTAAAATTACTGATTTTCCCAGAAAAGACCTTGGTCACTATATCACACATGAAACTCCATTCCGTCCTAAGACCCAATCTCCTAATGTCACTCAACTTAGAGGTAGAAAGAGCATAGTTCATGGAATTAAGCATATTAACTATATCAGTGTCTGTGTGTGGTGAGGTCACATTATTATCAGGAATTTTGAAACATGCTTTGATAACATTACTATTAATACAGAATTCCTTACCTTTAATAGTGAGTGTGATGGTCTTATCTGTTGAGTTGTATGTAGCCGTGGTCCACATTTCTTCAACAACTTCACAAAATATGGTAGGTGATTCCAGCATGGCATAGCTAAGCTTGCAGTTCTTCACATAATCCATCATTTTGTGGTAGTCACCAGATTGCTGAATCCCCGTGTTTACTAAAGCCGTGAAGTTATTCTTCTCATAAATGAACCCAGTTTGAGACATAATCTTGACAACATGCGCCATTGTTAGAGAATAAGAGCTTGCAGAGAGAGAGAGTAAGTGCTTTGAAGGAGAAAGAAATTGAAGCAGATGATTTGAGAATGATAAAAGAAAAGTAATGGAAATGAATTTACCTTTTATACTATCTCAAAAATAACTGTCAAAAACAATAAAGTAAAATAAAGTAACCAATGAAAATTGCCCAAAATAGCCGTTTAAAAATAAACTGTAAAAATTCCACCCATTATCCGTCGTGTTATGCTTACAAATTGTAAGTATACTCGATGGATAATGTTCAGGAAATCAACGGCTAAGATTAAGACAATTTGACAAATGAGGATAAACTGTTATCCGTCGAGTTATAAAATATTCCAGAAAAATAATTGATTTTTATTAGCAGATAGTATTCCGACGGATGATCAAATTCGATGGATAATGGTCATCCGTCGAGATGTAAATTTTGACTTAGCCAAAATTTCATCCAAGACTGAAAAATTAATTAAATTTCTGGCTTCATTACAACTTGCAAATTATCTCATAAAGATTTAAAAATAATTGAGCATACCTAACTCACTTACCAACCTTGAAAAGGTGGATTCAGCCAGTGGCTTGGTAAAAATATCTGCAAGCTACTTCTCATTTAGAACAAAATGTAGTTCCACAGTACCATTCATTACATGTTCCCTTATGAAGTGGTACTTGATGTCTATGTGCTTTGTCCTTGAATATTGTATTGGATTTTCAGTGATGGCAATTGCACTTGTATTATCACAAAAAATAGGAGTCCTTTCAACTTGCAAACCATAGTCTAGCAATTAATTTTTCATCCACAAAATCTGTGCACAGCAACTGCCATCAGCAATATATTCAGCTTCAGCTGT
Organism: Apium graveolens; assembly: GCF_009905375.1. Classification (NCBI taxonomy): domain Eukaryota; kingdom Viridiplantae; phylum Streptophyta; class Magnoliopsida; order Apiales; family Apiaceae; genus Apium; species Apium graveolens. Next base: position 100,650,908 of record NC_133654.1, read on the forward strand.
AGAAGTAGAAACTGAATTTTGCTTTTTACTGAACCAGGACACAAGCTTGTCTCCTAGAAATTGACAGGTTCATGTTGTACTTTTTCTATCAATTTTACAACCTGCATAGTCTGAATCTGAGTAACCAGTTAGATCAAAACCAGAATCTCTAGGATACCAAATGCCAAGTTTTGGTGTTCCCTTGAGATATCTGAAAATTATCTTAATAGCTAATAAGTGAGATTCTCTAGGGTCAGCCTGAAATCTAGCACACAAATATGTAGCAAACATTATATCTGGCCTACTAGCTATTAAGTACAAAAGTGAGTAAATCATGCCCCTATAACTTGAAATGTCCACAGACTTTTCAGTAGTGTTTAATTCAAGCTTAGTTGCAGTAGCCATGGGAGTTTTTGTAGATGTGCAATCCATTAGATCGAACTTCTTTAAAAGATCAAAAATGTATTTAGTTTGACTAATAAATATTCCATCACTAACTTGCTTAACTTGCAAACCAAGAAAGTAAGTTAGTTCTCCCATCATACTCATTTCATACTTACTTTGCATCAATTTGGAAAACTTTTTGCAAAGTTTCTCATTTGTAGAGCCAAAAATAATGTCATCTACATAAATTTGAACAAGTATGCTAGAGCCATTAACATTTCTAAAGAATAAAGTTTTATCTACAATACCTCTTGTGAAGTGATTTTCCAAAAGGAACTTTGATAAAGTGTCATACCAGGCTCTAGGTGCTTGCTTTAGTCCATAAAATGCTTTCAAAAGATAATAGACATGTCCTGGAAAATTTGGATCTTCAAAACCAGGAGGTTGACTGACATATACTTCCTCCTCCAAATCTCCATTCCGAAAGGCACTTTTGACATCCATTTGATAGACCTTGAAATTGGCATGGGCTGCATAGGCTAATAAAATTCTGATGGCTTCAAGTCTTGCAACATGAGCAAATGTTTCATCAAAATCTATTCCTTCTTGTTGACAATATCCCTTAGCAACCAATCTAGCTTTGTGCCTGACTACTATGCCATTTTCATCCATCTTATTTCTGAATACCCATTTGGTGTCTATTGGATTCTTTCCTTTAGGCTTGGGCACCAGCTTCCATACATTATTCCTCTCAAATTAGTTTAGCTCCTCCTGCATAGCTAAAATCCAATCAGGATTCAATAAATCTTCTTCTACCTTCTTTGGTTCTTCCTTGGAAAGAAAGCTGCTGTATAGACATTCTTCATGAGTTGCTCTCCTGGTTTGAACTCTAGAAGAAACATCACCAATGATGAGCTCAAAGGGGTGATCCTTTGTCCATTTCCTTTATTAACGTAGATTAGCTCTAGATGAAGAGGCCTCATTGTTTTCTTGATGTGTGATTGAGTTTTGATTATTAGAAACTCCCCCTGAGTTTGTGGATCTTTGATTTGAGAAAGGGGAACTTTCTATAGGTGATCTGTTCTGATTTCCAGCTTCTTTTGATAACCCGGCGGATGGTGAATTTTGAGTTCCGACGGATGAAGCTGGTTGTCTACCGACGGATAACGCAGATTGTCTCCCGACGGATGAAGCATTTTGCAACTCGACAGATGTTGAATTTTATGCTTCATTAGTAGTAGATTTTTCTGCATTATCCTTTGATATTGTTTCTTGATCACTTTTATCATCACTGTCATCACTAACCATCTCCACATTGTCAAATTTGAGGCTCTCATGGTAATCTCCATCTTTCAGTCCTTCAATCTTTTTATCATCAAACACAACATGTATTGATTCCACAACAATGTTGGTTCTTAGATTGTAGACTCTATATGCTTTACCAACAACATATCCAACAAAAATTCCTTCATCTGCTTTAGCATCAAACTTCCCATTTTGATCAGTTTGATTTCTCAATATATAGCATTTGCAGCCAAAGACATGAAGAAAACTTAGAGTTGGCTTCTTGTTCTTGAACAATTGATAGGGAGTCATGCATCTTGCCTGATTAACTAGGAAAATATTCTGAGTGTAGCATGCAGTGTTTACAGCTTCAGCCCAGAAATATGTTGGCAATTTGGATTCTTTAAGCATTGTTCTGGCAGCTTCAATAAGTGATCCGTTCTTCCTTTCCACTACTCCATTTTATTGTGGAGTTCTTGCTGCTGAAAATTCATGCAAAATTCCATTCTCTTCATAGAATGCTTTCATGATAAAATTTTTGAACTCAGTTCCATTGTCACTCCTAATTCTTCTAACTTTGAAATCAGAATGGTTATTGACTTTCCTTATGTGATTGATGATGATTTCACTAGCCTCATCTTTAGACTTTAGGAAATATGTCCAAGAGAACTTTGAGAAATCATCTATAATTACTAGGAAATATCTTTTTCTTGAAATAGACAACACATTGACTGGTCCAAAAAAATCAATGTGTAGCAGTTGCAAAGGTTCTTCAATTGTTGAATCAAGTTTCTTTCTGAATGATGTTTTGATCTGCTTTCCCTTTTGGCAGGCATCACACAATCCATCCTTAGAAAACTCCACTAGAGGAATGCCTCTAACCAGTTCCTTCTTTACTAGCTCATTCATGGTTTTGAAGTTTAAATGGGATAGTTTCTTGTGCCATAACCAACTTTCATCCTGACTTGCTTTGCTGAGAAGACAAGTAACAGATTCTGCATTAGATGAGTTGAAGTCAGCTAGGTACATATTCCTTTTCTCACACCAGTGAGAACTACTTTTATAACGACTCGTATATTTTTATTATTTAAATGTGTAATTATTGAGTAGTTAAATAAATAAAATATGTATATGGGTTCAGTCAGTTGGATATTATTTTGTTATTAATCAAATGTGATTATTGGTGTTCGTGGATTATTTATGTATTTTTTTATAAATAATTATTATGTAATTATATTGTGATTTTTGGTGAATTGTCTGATGATTGATGTTGTTATGTGGATGTCTATATGTGGTAAAGTATAAGTATGTTAATTTTATTATGTACAGAATAAAATATAGAAAATTATGGTATTTTTCTGGTAATTTTTTGAGTGTTATATGATTTTATACTGATTTATGAATTTATTAATTATTTTCTGAATAATTACAAAATCATATTCCAAAGCCGGGAATCGTCCAACCTCAACCGTTTTTGCGTTTTTACAACCCGAAACTCTTCCGAAACCTCCTTCCTAACCTAATCTGGTAATTCCGGACATTTTCCGTGTTTTGACTTTTTTTATCCGGATTACGGTTTGACCCGTGTGTGGCCCGGCGTAAAATTTTCGATACGATAACCCTTTTCGATAACATTATCTTCGTACAAAGCATATCCAGGGAATATTCAATCCAAAAGTATATTCAAGGAATATTCCAAAGCATATTCAAGGAATATTCTATCCAAAAGTATATTCAAGGAATATTCTAAAGTATATTCAAGGAATATTCTCAAAATTTCCTCTATAAATAGCCCTTTCTGTAGTTTTATTTCGCGCATATAATCATTTCACCAGTAAAATTTCATAATTATCCAGAGAAAGTGGTAAGTGTTCTTCGTGTTCTTCATAATTAAACTGCGATTCAAAGTTGTTATGGAACTCCGATTTTGCCGTGCAAGTAGTCGAATCGAAGCTCGCGACACGTAGAATCAAGTTTTATCAACCATATCACTGTAGATTGAAGTGGATGGAAGATCTATGGTAAAATTAATTCGAAGTTCGGGTATCTCACACCATTTCTCTGTTTTCTCGATTTGATTCCTCCTTTCTCTCCTCCATCCTCTATTCTTCTGTTCCTCTGCCATCTTCGTCGTTGTTTTTCATGTGACTCGCCGCTGTGTTTCTGGTACGGCTGTTTTTGCTCGATTCTTGCTGCTCAGTCATGTGTACATTTATGTGTATATGTATGAGTTCGTATGTATATGTGTGGGTACTGTGTTGTACGTCCCTGTGCTTTGGTTACCTGCTCCTGGCTGTTGTGAATTTCGGATTATTGCAGTGATTTGTGAGGAAATTATTCGATGGTTATTATTTATTCGAATTATTTCCGAAAAGATTCGAATGAATTTCTAGTGATTAATCGAATAGTTATTTTTTTAACTTATACAGGAAGTTTAATTAGCAGTTTTAATGAGTTACTCGATAATTGTGTAAACTAATTTGGAATGTAGTCGTTGGGATGTGGTTGAATGGATGTTGTGTTACGATTGGGTTGAATCGGAGGTTGTGAATTGTATTTGCATTAATTGTGGGTTGTTTGTTGTTGATTTGACATCGAGTTGTTCGACGGGTAGGCCGATAAACAGAGGAGGTACTGCCCGAATTTTTGGAAATTAAATTCGAAAATTCGGGACATACTCTGTAATTATCGGAACGTCGAGCGAGTATAAATGAGTATATACATATATTTTTTGCGGAACCTGATTGTATGTAGTGTTAAATTATTTTGCCAAAACCAATAACTCTAATTTTATAAAATAATTAGTTTACGTATTTTCTGGAAACAAACACTAACACGATTTCTAAGAACGTGAACCCTGATTGTTGTGTGTGTTATTATAATGTGAATAAGTACGGGTCGGGAATCGTTATCGTCGGGTAAATGGTTTAGCGAGGATATGTCAAGCATACCTGGTCGTCTAATATAGGGTATCTCAACTCTGTAGGTTCTAATCGAAGGACTCAGGAATTAATATCGAAATAAAGATAACCTAGTGATCAGTCGACAAGCATAGTGAGGTTCCAAGCAAAGGACACGAACGTTTAAGTCGGATCCAGGATAGTCTGATAGTAAGGCGATAAAGCCGAGCGTCCAAGTTAGTCCAAGGTCAATCGGTATTAGTTGTAAAGCTCTGCAAGGCAAGTACCCCGACCATTCTTTTATGGTTCAGTATATATGAATAGCTGTTGTTTTATTCTCATAATGGAACAGAAACATTTTAAGTTACGTATCCCCTGTATTTGAGAATGATGTTTAAAATTATGTTTTGGGGTAAAGTAACTTCTGAAAGCACATATCCCTAAAGTGTGATTAGAAATGGAAAAATGGTTTTGAATAGTGTGATGTGACAGAATTGATTTTAATAAGAGATAGGTAAAAGTGATTTTGGAAACTGGATAAAAATGAATCAGATACTAGATGGTCAATGGCATAAGAGGCCCGTTATTAGGTAACCGACCAGCAAGTGGTTGCATAAGAGGCTAAGTCGGATGCGCACACTGGTAGGCCGCTTAGTCTAGCATGACAGAGACCTAGCTAGTCTCTGAGTTTCGGAATAATTTGTGGTGGGATAGACTAATCAGCTGTCCCTGGAATTCATCCTCTTTTATATCTGATTTTGGTTTAATGGTTCCCGTAACGGAACGAATAGTTTGGTGGTCCCCGTAACGGGACAGATGATTTTGTGGTTCCAGTAACGGAACAAGTAATTGAGGTTCCAGTAACGGAATAAATGGTTTTGGGTCCCCGTAATGGGACAAATGGTTTAATGGTTCCTGTAATGGAACGAAAAGTTTGAAAATGAAAATAGCATGCTAAAATTGAACTCTGATATTTATGCACAGCGCACGACAGTTGATTTTGTTTTACAGAGCATGCTAGTTTTGATATCCAGTTTATACCTATTTTACATGTTTCTGGCAAGTTATGAATTTTGTTCCTATAACTGCTTTACTTTAAACTGTTTTACTTGTTATTCATATAGTGGTGCTGCTGCGCAAGCAATTGCTCACCCTTGCAGAATATTTTATATATGTATTGCAGATGCCTAGGAGATTCTTCCGCGATAGTCAGGGCAGGGTTCCAGTTTCTTCCGTGTCAGGCTCCTCTGAGGTAGTTATGTTGGACCAAAGATGGTCTGTTGAGTTGTTGTATTAAGTTAGTTGCGTCATGATGGTTCGTTGTAAGTCGATTTTGTAATAGTTGTAACCTAAATCATACTTAAACCTGAAAAAGGTCTTGGTAAAAGAGGTCGTGGTTATGTATAATTAATGATTTTGATTATATTATGTTTATTATTATTGTTATTGGTGATGTCAACTCCCGACCCCGGGGTTGAGGCCGTCACAGTTGGTATCAAAGCTACAGGTTTGAGTCCCTGATTTAGGTTAAGAGTAGAGTTAAAAGACTGCAAGAAGGTTCATGTGTAGATGTGAGTGAGCAACTCAATCAGAGGAGGGAGTTTATCAGTTTAGTTAAGGGTTTCGGAGATGTAACCCTGACGTTTATTGAGGATTGACTGGAACTGCCCTAACCTAGAGTATGTTTCCTTCGCATATGTATTATTAGTAATGTTCGATAGAGATTTCTAGTTTTTCCCTCGAGAAAACGAGTCTGATTGCGAGGATTCAGCGTTGAGCGGGCCCTTATTATTTCAGCTGAGAAGACGCCAGCGTTATTCCTAAATATTACGTTTTCTATGTCAAGTAATGTTATTGTCCTAATTATGTGACCTTCGTGAGTACGAATAGTATGATAATAGTCGGTGGCTACTATGACGACCATGTCTTATAGTGAATATGGATCAGAACTGGAGGTAATATCTTTGAACCCTTCTTTTCTTCCTTGAAATGTATTTTATCTCCAGAGTAATTGTTTCCTATTCCATAAGTTGCTTATCTTTCTTGTGAGAAAGTTGTGAACCCGAAGTAAGCTACTTAGGGTTCTGTTGACCTCAGTACAAATCAGATTCTTTCTTTTCTATTTGTGAACTTCTTATCTGAGCATTTGTTTCTTTCCTCGGTGATTTTTTGGGTGATTGGGGCATACAATGCATATGAGTTGACCGTTTGTCTGTGTGGCAAAAGGGTCTGGTGGGACGCCACCGAAGTATGTGTTGTGAATTGTGCGGTACTAAGACTGGCCATCTTATGTACTTGTATGGTTGCTCTCAGTCATACCTACATCTTCTTCACAGTTTCTTCTTATTTTATTCCCTTGAGTTTAAAATTTCCTTTGATATTCTATGATAATGAACTTCTGCGATTAGATGGTCCTCGTTATTGAAAGCAAGAAATCAAGCATTTAGAAGTGGGACGTAGTTGCAGTTGATCTGACACCCTTCGGGCTAGAAGAGTTCGATGTGATTATAGGATCGGGCTGGTTGTCTTGTAGTAAGGTAAGGAGTGGTTTTTAGAAGAAGTAAATTGTAATTGTATAGAAGGCAATAGTAAGGTAAGTTTCTAGGTGCAAAAGCAATATAAGAAGTTATTTCAATCATGCGAGAAAAAGGAGAAATAAGCTAAAGATGTTGTTGGAGAAAAGGGAATGGAATTATGAAGTTGTGCATTGATTATCGGGAATTTAACAAAATGTCAAATAAGAATGAGTAACCCTAATAAGAATTAATTACGTATATGACTTAATTCAAGGAGTGTGCTAGTTCTCGGGGATTGACTTAAGATCCAGCCTGAGAACATATCAGAGATTGTGATTAGGATGAGTTATGAGCATTACTAGTTCTGGTGATATTATGTAGAGTAACAAGTGTATCAATTATCTATAAGGATTTAAAGAACATAGTGTATAAAGAGTACTTGGATAAGCAAATTGTATTTATTGATAACATCCTCAGCTATTCAAAGATTAAGGAAGTCTGTGTAGAACGGCCTAGGATTTCCCTACGAAGATTACAAGGGAAGCAAATATATATTAAGTTTTCAAGTATGGAGTTTGGCTGAGACTTACAAACAATTCTGATTATCCTATTAACAACCATTTAGGCAAAGCCGGTGTAGTAATAGATGCCTTGAGTAGAAGAAAAGAATTGAACATGATTAAGATTCTGAGGAAATTGAAAAGAGTAAAAGTTGGAGTTCGAATACCGAAAGGTGATACAAAGTGGATATATGAAATTACTTTATAGCCTAGACGGATGAGAATGAGTAAGAGGTGTTCGAATGTTTGGGAACTAAGTTGAAAGTGAGTACCATCTATCATCTTTAGACGAAGGGTCAAACTGAGAGGACAATTAAGAAGATATGAGATATGTTGAGAGTATAAATGTATTGGGTTTATAAAGGAAACTGAAGTAATCACCTACTATGAATTGAGTTTTCTATGCTAATAGTTATCATGTTAGTAAGAGAATGCTACTTTGCGAAGCCTTGCATGGACATAAGCGTGGGTCCTCACTCTATTGAGAGAAAGTGGGAGTAGAGATAATATTAACATCTGAGCTAATTCAGTACCTCAAGAGTGTAGTAGTGTTGATTCGGAAGAGAATTAAAACAACTCGGGATATATAAAGAAAGAAAGCAGATTTGCATCGAAAGAATATAAATATATAGAATTAGGATCGTGGTACATGCAAAAGTTTCACCTTGAAAGAAGTTGGTTAAATAGAAGGGACGAGTAGAGTCCTAAATGTATTGAACCGTTCGAGGTATAAACAAAAATAGGTAAAGGTGTCTATGAATTGGTGTTGTCACCGCAGTTGCAATATGTAATATATATATATAATGTATTCCACGTGTCAATGTTAAGACGATATGTATCTAATGCAAACCAAGTCATTGATTAGGAGCCAATAGGCTCTTATCCAAATTTATTCTGCGTGGAATGACCGATCCAAATCCTCGATCATTAAGAGCGAGTCCTTAGAAATGAGTTTATACCCCTAATGAGTATGCTTGAATAAATCTTTGAGTCGAAAAGACTACCTGGAAGTTAGAGTCAGAACTGCTTAACAAATATCCTCACTTGTTTGGTTAGATCAGATTCTAAGGACAGAATCTTGTTAAGGGGGGAAGGATATAACGACTCGTATATTTTTATTATTTAAATATGTAATTATTGAGTAGTTAAATAAATAAAATATGTGTATGGGTTCAGTCATCTGGATATTATTTTGTTATTAATCATATGTGATTATTTGTGTTCGAGGATTATTTATGTATTTTTTATAAATAATTATTATGTAATTATATTGTGATTTTTGGTGAATTGTTTGATGATTGATGTTGTTATGTGGATGTTTATATGTGGTAAAGTATAAGTATGTTAATTTTATTATGTACAGAATAAAATATAGATAATTAAGGTATTTTTCTGGTAATTTTTGGAGTATTATATAATTTTATACTGATTTATGAATTTATTAACACTAGTACATAATTATCTTTAAGCATCGCACTTTTAGCGTCAGTTATATACAGAACCGTGGCCTATATATACTTTAGGTGTCGGCTGTTAGCTTAACCGACACTTAATGTCATTTGTGTTGGATCTTTTGCGTCGGTCATGAAATAACCGACGCCTAAAACTGACTCTTTAGCGTCGCCTTTAGTCAGGCGACGCTTAAAACCAACCTTTAACGTCGGTCATTAACACCCGATGCCTAAAACTTATCCTAAAGCGTCGGTTTTTACTTAGCCGACGCCTAAAGTAGGCCCTGTAGCGTCGGTCTTTACTCAACCGATGCTTAAAATGATCCTAAGCGTCATCATGAATAACGACGCCTAAATAACCGACGCCTAAACTGACCCTTTAACATCGCATTATCTTTAACCGACACTAAAAGTATTTAAATTTTTTTAAAAATGATAAATTTTTCTGGCATCTGGTGATCTCCTTTTACTTCTCAGTCTGCATATAGGATGGGGAATTTATATTTCACATAAGGTGTGTACAAGTGATTGCGTCAAGTTTGGTGAGTGTGATTTTTTTTTGTATTTTATTATTTTTAAATAATTTTAATTATTTTTAAAATTCAAATTTTAACTGGTATTTAGTTGTACCAATTTTTTTAATTATATTGTGAGTAATTAAAGTATCCGATTTTTTTTACAAATGATTATTTTAAAATTTATAGAAAGATTGGATTTTCAAATAATTGAGAATTTTCATTAATTATATTATCATGTGAATAATAATATGATTTGTCATACTATATAAGGAAAAGTTATTAAAAATACTACTCTTCGAGAAGAGATCCTATTTCGATTAACAAAATAAAAATTTTAAGTTATTAAAATAGAAATATTTGTTTCAAAATAAATATCTTGGAATTCTCTTCTAAAATTATTTATATTATACTATCTTTTGACTATTTTTTTATATAAATATTTTGTTATCAAATTCTTAATATTTTATTTCAAAAAAGTTATTTTATATAAAAATATATATTTAAATTTTTATATTAAAAAATAAAAATATAATAATTATTAACATAATTCAAAATTTTGATGTAACATATGATGAGTAATCTAAACTTCTTTCAAAAATTTGTTTTGTTTAACTAATTTTTTTTTATATTTATATAAATATTTTGTTATCGGATACTTTATATTATATTTCAATATAATTATTTTATATAAATATATATATATATATTTTTAAATTTTGATATTAAAGATAAATAAAAATATGATAATTATTAACACAATTCAAAATTATGATTTAAGCATAATGATGAGTCATCACATCTAACCAAAATCATTTTTGAAAATTTATTATAAAAATGTAATAAAATTTAAAATATATTTTTAATTTTTGATATTAAAAATAAATAAAATATAATAATTATTAACATAGTTAAAAATTTTGATTTAAACATAATGATGAGTAATCACATGTAACTAAAATCATTTTTGCAAAATTTATTATAAAAATATATTATGAGTATATTTATTTATATTTTAGATCAATTTAAAATCTATTTATATAAAAATTATATACAAGAAAAAGATTATATTTTTTTTAAAAATATATAATGGTGATATGAAAGAATCCAAATATAAATAATTTACTCTATATTTTACGCTATTCTCGGGAACCCCACTATTTCTTTCAATTCAAACCCAGATCTTTATATCCGTCGTCTCTGTTCTCGACCATTTGCGAATCCAAACACTAATTGGGTTTGAATCTATAAGTCAGATTCCTACTAATGCATACACAATCGCTGTATCTATACTGCCACCACAGACAGAGACAGAGATCGTAGAAAGAGAGAGAACATGAATCTGTTTGTCCGGTGGAACCCTAGTTAAGTCACGGCGGTGAGTAGACACTCTTGTCAGCGGCGAAAATGAAGGGCGTTTTCAAGTCTTAGCCTAAATCTTCGGTCGATATAGTTCGGTAGACTCGCGATATCCTCATCTTTGCTGATTGCTCTGCTTCTGAGGTTTACACTAGCAAGCGCGAAGAAAAGGTTCGTAATTTCGCTTCTTTGATGCTTTTTTTTTGTGGGTATTAGTTGAATTGTTGTCATTCAAGTGTTTTGTGGTAAAGATTTGATTTTGAGGGTGTTTGTAGAATGTTAATGTGAAATTGAGTGTGTGTTAATTATCGTCTAGTTTAATTATTGCTGTCATTGAGCTGTTTGTGTTGTGAAATTCCGGCTTTTTTTATTATACTGTTGTAGTATAATGAAGTGATGATATATAGAGTGGATGCGAGAACATACTAAACACGGATTTTCCATGAACTAATAAGGTCAATAAGTTGTGTATTTTTTTCTAATACAAACAAAATATGTTAGGACAATCCTGCAGAGTAGAGGGTGAGGATTTTAGGCTATGAATCAAGAAAATTCCCAACAGTTTGATGGTCTGAAGAAAGCTTAAAAGATCACGAGTGTCAATGCTGATTTTAGGCATCTAGTAAATTATCCCAGCCTTAATCATGTTTGATGTATCATATACAAGCCTGAACATGTGAATATAAGATAAAGGAGTTCTCCAATGATCACATATATTAACTAAAGAACCTCATCTTGTACATATATTCTACAAAAGAAAGAATTATGTTGTTCTCGGTACTATCTGCTTGAAGTACATATAAATACAAGCTCAAAGAAAGCACATTGAGATCTCCTTTACAAATTTGTGTATTTGTTACTTTTTTCTTTTGCTAATCAGAACTTACGTATTCCTATGCTCTATAATATTAACTACTTAATCTATATACAATTCTACCATCATGTAGGGGATTCGAAAAATCCTGTACAACATTTTCAAATTTCCCTTCTGCATTTCAAATTATTTTTAGCACTACCCCTTCTTGTAAATATACTCATAAACCTAAAGTACTGTCAAGTGGAGTTGCTCTATCAGCTATGTGAATGTGTAGTTGGAATGTTAGACATAACAGAAGCAATAGACAGACTCTAATATAAAGTTATATATGTATTCTCCTACTACTTATTGTATGTTCACTTCTGTTATCTTGGTAGGATCAGTAGGAATAATTTCAGTCTACTTCTTAATATTCCTTATTTATGGAAATAGAATCAAGCAATAGACAGACTTCTAAACAAATTTTATAATATCCAAAGCTCTAGTCTTGCAGAGTATAAACAAAATCTGAAAAATGAAGTCCCCTGTGCTAGTGATACATGTATATGTAGTTACACAGTAACTAGATGTAAGGGCATATCAAATGGAACAGGATATTGATTGAATATGGTGAAAGCTTTTTTTATTCATATAGATTATTGACATTGTTTCTGCATCTTCAGGATCTTTTGATGGTGTCATTGAGCTTCTAGTTCGAGCAGGCAGGAGTCTCCCAGAAGCTATTATGATGATGATCCCTGAAGTATGGCAGAATGACAAAAATATGGATCCTTAATGAAAGGCTTTGTATGAATATTTTTCAGCGCTCATGGAACCGTGGGATGGTCCAGCACTAATATCATGTAAGAGGCTTACATGATGTTGATTTTAACATATAATTATGATGTTGCAATGTTTAGTGTTTTTGCTGATTTATAATAATCACTTGCAGTTACTGATGGTCATTATCTTGGGGCTACCTTCGACCGAAATGGATTACGCCCTGGTCGCTTTTATGTTACTCACATCGGACGAGTTATAATGGCAAGTGAAGTTGGGGTGGTGGATATCCCACCAGAAGATGTATCCAGGAAAGGAAGACTGAATCCTGGAATGATGCTTTTTTGTGGATTTCAAAAAGCATGTTTTTGTAGATGATGAAGCTTTAAAGCAGCAATACTCACTAGCACGACCTTTTGGAAAGTGGCTTGAAAGGAAAAAGATAACTCTTAAGAACATTGTTGAATCCATTGACGAATCTGATAAGGTGTGGCCACCCATAACCGGAGTCTTGAAAGTAAGGATTATAAATATATATGCCTTCTTCATCTTGATTATTTCCACCTTTCTTGTTCTTCTATTATATCTATGACTTTATAAACTTCCGCATTTCAAAAAATTTAAGTGGCTTCACCTATGTGCTTGTTAGGCATCTAACAATGATGACAATATGGAATACATGGGAATGCATGGTTTAGTGGCTCCCCTGAGGGATTTTGGGTATGTATCTCCTTGACCTGCTGGCTAAACTCTTCCGGAATATGAAAGATAACCCGAATTGTTTTTGTTTTTCAGTTACACAGTCGAATCATTAGAGATGCTATTGCTACCAATGGCAAAAGATGTTGTTGAAGCTCTTGGCTCGATGGGGAATGATGCTCCCCTGGCTGTGATGTCAAACAGAGAGAAACTTACTTTTGAATATTTCAAGCAAATATTTGCTCAGGTTACAAATCCTCCAATTGATCCTATCCGGGAGAAGATAATTACATCTATGGAGTGCATGGTTGGTCCAGAAGGGGATCTGACAGAGACCAATGAAGAACAATGTCAATGTATGTCACTCCAAGGCCCCCTTCTATCGATTCATGAAATGCAAGCTATTAAGAAAATGAACTACAGAGGCTAGCGCAGCAAAGTTGTAGATATTACCTATTTGAAGGAACATGGCAGAAACGGATTGGAAGAGACATTAGATAGGATATGTTCAGAAGCACATGATGCGATCAAGAACGACTATACTACTCTGGTGCTCTCAGACCGAGGTAACATATTCCCTTATCTTAGAGGAAGCTAAATATGAAAATAATTACCATCATCAGTAATATGTTAATCATATATGTATGATGAATTGCTTCTGATATGGTTTCCTTATAGTAATTCTGCTTATACTAATGGTTATCTATACTAATGGTGTGTGTTACTAATTTTTGACTTTTTTTTATGATCTACAGGTGGCTAGCAGAGACTTAACCCACCCATGACATCTCTGTGCTAAGTATCAATTTCATTTGAACCCACCTATGTACCCTCTAGTCAGGTCCTTGGACCAACAACAATTTGTGCATGTTCATTGTCCACTAGTTTATCCCGGGATTTGATCATTCTGGACAGGTTGTGCCTAGAAACAGAAGGTATTGTTTATCTGATCAAGATTGAACTGTAATTCCAGCAGCGGCAAAGATACAGGGGAAGTGGTTGCAGGTCCTGTGTGATTTGAGTAACTATGCAAGTAAAATGTTAAAAGTTCATACTTATGTATATAGAAATCTTTGATTCAGAAAGATATTTAGCATAATTATGTATGAAACCTTGATCGATACATTTTCCTTAAAAATCGAATATATTTATTATTTGTTATGGTTTATTTGTGGTTGTTGTTTGTTATACATAATATCTCATCAAAGTCTTCTGGAGGTGCATTGTGTATGTAAGACAACAAGTTAAGGTTATCAATAAAATAATAAAAGTATTTTTTTAAAAAAACACTAAAAGCGTCGGCATTCTTGTTAACCGACGCAATAGGTCTATACTTATTGCATTGGCATTTTTGGTAACCGACGCTTATTCATATATCTACAGCGTCGGCAGTTTAGTTAACCGACACTTATGCCTATACCTAAAGCGTCGGCATTTTAGGTAACCAACGCTTATGCCTATACCAATAGCGTTGGTTTCTTAGATAACTAACGCTTATGCCTATACGTTTAGTGTCGGCATTTTCGATAACCGACGCTTATAACAATTTTAAGCGTCGCCTAAATAACCGATACAATAGATCCATACCTTTAGTGTCGCCTGCATATACTACGCCACTTGAACGACGCTAAAAGTATGTTTTGACCGACGCTATAGACCCTTTTTGTACTAATGTAATTATTTTCTGAATAATTACAAAATCATTTTCTAAAGCCGGGAATCGTCCAACCTCAACCGTTTTTGTGTTTTTACAACCCGAAACTCTTCCGAAACCTCCTTCTTAACCGAATCTGGTAATTCCGGATATTTTCTGTGTTTTGACTTTTTTGATCCGGATTACGGTTTGACCCGTGTGTGGCCCAGCGCAAAATTTTCGATACGATAACCCTTTTCGATAACATTATCTTCGTACAAAGCATATCCAGGGAATATTCATTCCAAAAGTATATTCAAGGAATATTCCAAAGCATATTCAAGGAATATTCTATCCAAAAGTATATTCAAGGAATATTCCAAAGCATATTCAAGGAATATTCTCAAAATTTCCTATATAATTAGCCCTTTCTGTAGTTTTATTTCGCGCATATAATCATTTCACCAGTAAAATTTCATAATTATCCAAAGAAAGTAGTAAGTGTTGTTCGTGTTCTTCAGAATTAAACTGCGATTCAAAGGTGTTATGGAACTCTGATTTTGGCGTGCAAGTAGTCGAATCGAAGCTCGCGACACGTAAAATCAAGTTTTATCAACCATATCACTGTAGATTGAAGTGGATGGAAGATCTATGGTAAAATCAATTCGAAGTTCGGGTATCTCTCACCATTTCTCTGTTTTCTCTATTTGATTCCTCCTTTCTCTCCTCCATCCTCTATCCTTCTGTTCCTTTGCCATCTTCGTCGTTGTTTTTCATGTGAGTCGCCGCTGTGTTTCTGGTACGGCTGTTTTTGCTCAATTTTTGCTGCTCAGTCGTATGTACATTTATGTGTATATATGAGTTCGTATGTATATGTGTGGGTACTGTGTTGTACGTCCCTGTGCTTTGGCTTCCTGCTCCTTGCTGTTGTGAATTTCGGATTATTGTAGTGATTTGTGATGAAATTATTCGATGGTTATTATTTATTCGAATTATTTCCGAAAAGATTCAAATGAATTTCTAGTGATTAATCGAATAGTTATCTTTTTTACTTATTCAGGAAGTTTAATTAGCAGTTGTAATGAGTTAGTCGATAACTGTGTAAACTAATTTGGAGTGTAGTCGTTGGGATGTAGTTGAATGGATGTTGTGTTACGATTGGGTTGAATCGGAGGTTGTGAATTGTATTTGCATTAATTGTGGGTTGTTTGTTGTTGATTTGACGTCGAGTTGTTCGACGGGTTGGCCGATAAACAGAGGAGGTGTTGCCCGAATTTTTGAAATTAAATTCGAAAATTCGGGACATACCTTGTAATTATCGGAACGTCGAGCGAGTATAAATAAGTATATACATATATTTTGTGCGGAACCTGATTGTATGTAGTGGTAAATTATTTTGCAAAAACCAATAACTCTAATTTTGTAAAATAATTAGTATACGTATTTTCTGGAAATAAACACCAACCCGATTTCTAAGAACGTGAACCTGATTGTTGTGTGTGTTATTATAATGTGAATAAGTACGAGTCTGGAATCGTTATCGTCGGGTAAATGATTTAGCGAGGATATGTCAAGCATACCTGGTCGTCTAATATAGGGTATCTCGACTCTGTAGGTTCTAATCGAAGGACTCAGGAATTAATATTGAAATAAAGATAACCTAGTGATCAGTCGACAAGCGTAGCGAGGTTCCAAGCAAAGGTTCTGAACGTTGAAGTCGGATCCAGGATAGTCTGATAGTAAGGCAATAAACGCGAGCGGCCAAGTCAGTCCAAGGTCAATCGGTATTAGTTGTAAATCTCTGCAAGGTTAGTACCCCGACCATTCTTTTATAGTTCAGTATATATGAATAGCTGTTATTTTATTCTCATAATAGAACAGAAACGTTTTAAGTTACGTATCCCCTGTATTTGAAAATGATGTTTAAAATTATGTTTTGGGGTAAATTAACTTCTGAAAGCACATATCCCTAAAGTGTGATTAGAAATGGAAAAGTGGTTTTGAATAGTGTGATGTGACAGAATTGATTTTAACAAGAGATAGGTAAAAGTGATTTTGGAAACTGGATAAAAATGAATCAGATACTAGATGGTCAATGGCATAAGAGGCCCGTTATTAGGTAACCGACCAGAAAGTGGTTGTAAGAGGCTAAGTCAGATGCGCGCACTGGTAGGCCGCTTAGTCCAGCATGACAGAGACCTAGCTAGTCTCTGAGTTCCGGAACATTTTGTGGTGGGATAGACTGATCAACTGTCCCTAGAATTCATCCTCTTTTATATCTGATTTTTGTTTAATGGTTCCCGTAACGGAATGAATAGTTTGGTGGTCCCCGTAACGGGACAGATGATTTTATGCTTCCAGTAACGGAACAAGTAATTGAGGTTCCAGTAACGGAACAAATGGTTTTGGGTCCCTGTAACGGGACAAATGGTTTAATGGTTCCTGTAATGGAACGAAAAGTTTGAAAATGAAAATAGCATGCTAAAATTGAATTCTGATATTTATGCACAGCGCACGATAATTGATTTTGTTTTACAGAGCATGCTAGTTTTGATATCCAGTTTATACCTATTTTACATGTTTCTGGCAAGTTATGAATTCTGTTCCTATAACTGTTTTACTTTAAACTGTTTTACTTGTTATTCATATAGTGGTGCTGCTGAGCAAGCAATTGCTCACCCTTGCAGAATGTTTTATATATGTATTGTACATGCCTAGGAGATTCTTTCGCGATAGTCAGGGCAGGGTTCCAGTTTCTTCCCTGTCAGGCTCCTCTGAGGTAGTTGTGTTGGACCAAAGATGGTCTATTGAGTTGTTGTATTAAGTTAGTTGCGTCAGGATGGTTCGTTCTAATTCATTTTTGTAATAGTTTTAACCTAAATCATACTTAAATCTGGAAAAGGTCTTGGTAAAAGGGGTCGTGGTTATGTATAATTAATGATTTGGATTATATTATGTTTATTATTATTGTTATTGGTGACGTCAACTCCTGACCCCGGGGTTGAGGCCGTCACAACTTTGTTGCTCCTCTTGTTAGTCACAACACAGGCTTCTGAGTTGAAGGTTACTGAATTGTCTTTATCACAAAGCTGGCTGATACTCAATAAATTGTGCTTGAGACCATCCACTAAGGCAACCTCCTCAATGATGACATTGGCTTTTGAAATCAAGCCATATCCCACAGTATAACCCTTATTGTCATCTCCAAAAGTAATACTTGGGCCAGCTCTCTCCTTGAACTCTATGAGCAGGGTAGAATCACCAGTCATGTGTCTTGAACAACCACTATCCAAGTACCATATATTCAATCTGTTTCCCTGCACATATCAAAATCAAATCATGTTGATTTTGGTACCCAAGTTTCCTTGGGTCCTGCCATGTTAGCTTTCTTTTTCTGTTTCTTAAGATCTCATTTGACTTGGGAATATCAAATTCATCCTTAGTCATTTGAGTTGGGCCTTTGAAACCATTCATCATAACAGAATTATCATGCATACTTTGATTAACAGGGAATGACATGCTACTAGTGAACATGTTATTCCAATAAAGCATGTTAAATGGCATTTATGGCATACTAAATACAGCATAATAGGGATTATGTGCAAATGGCATATTAGCAAACTGTGCATTCATATTCTGTGTAGACATAGCATTCATAGGCATAGAAGGCATGTCATTCATGTTGGGAAATATAGGTGACACATATATGGAAGTAGGCATGACAGATTTGCAATCAACAGACAAATGATTTACACTACCACACTTGACACAAATTTTTCTTGGAGCATATTTATCAGGTCTGTAGTTATTGTGTTTATTAATCCCTACTTTACCATTTCTATTATTCTTCTTTTTAACCTCTGTTTTAACCTCAATCTTTTCAAGTCTATCACTCAATTTCTTGACAGTCATATGACCAACATTAGCCTTTTTCCCTTTCTTAGCTTGACTCGATTCTTCTGTAACAAAATTCTTGGAAACTGATCTATACTTTTCATTTAACTTAACGAGCTTGGCTTTACTGATAGGCTTGCTCACAGTCGATGGATGAGGATCAACATCACACGACGGATACCCTTTTTGTTATCCGACGGATGACCCTCATCATCTGTCGAGTCTACATCTGTTAGCACTCCTTCCACCAAATTTGAATCTAGCTTCTCCTTATTCTTCTTCCAGGCTGCATCACAAAAGGACTCGATCCCTTCAACTTTGGTGATTTGAGCATGAACATCTCTAGATGTTTTCCATGCCTTAATCACCTCTTGTTCACGTTCAAGCTGCTTCTTTAAAATTTCTTATTTCTTCAAGGACTCAGTTAATTCCTCCTTGGCAATCTTACACTCAATTCTTAATTTTTCAAAATGAGACTCTAGCACATTATTCCTCTCACTTAAAAACAATTTTTTTTCTTTGATTTTAGCATTTTCTTTAGTAAGAGACTTAAGTGTAACACGCAAATGATATAACTCTATAGACATGTCATTTATAGCATCATTACACTTAGCTTTAGATAAATGTGCAAGGTTAGTAGTAATTACCTGATTACTTGAAAAACTTGTCTCTGTTTCATCTGACTTGGTCATTAGGGCTAGATTGACATAGCTGACATCTTCATCTTCCCGACCATCTGCTGCCCAGTCATTTTCCTGTGTAATGAAAGCCATTTCCTTTTGTTTGAGCAACTCAAAGTATTTCTGTTTATAATCCACAGGCTCAAACTTCTTTTTGTTGGAATCTGACTTTCTACACTCACTGGCAAAGTGCCCTGCCAAGCCACATTTGAAACATTTGAATTTTGATTTATCCACCATGTTTCCTATTTGGCTTGGATGCTTCAAAGTTCTTCTTGAATTTGAGCTTGAAAAATCTTCTGGAAAGAAATTCTAGATGTTCATCAATGTCCTCCATGTCATCTTGGCTCAAAGAATCTTCATTTTTAGCTACCAGCCCCTTGCCCTTGTTTTCACAGACCCTTGAAGTTGATTCAACAGCTTCCATCATCATCTCCTTCTCTTTTTCTAACTCAGCAACTAGTGCAATGGATCCTCCTTTCTTCTTTCCTCTCTCCATCCTCTCATCTTGCTCTATTTCAAGCTCATAAGTCTTCAGGATGCCATACAGTCTCTCCAAAGTAAACTCCTTATAATTTTGAGAGTTTCTTAATGAGACTGTCATTGATTTCCATTCCTTTGGAAAAGATCTATGGAATTTTAGATTGGAGTCTTTTGTCTGATAGACCCTTGCATGCAGCTTCAGAGTATTTAGTAGTTTTTAAAACCTACTAAAGATGTCAGTGAGAGACTCACTTTCTTCACTGTGAAAATGCTCATATTGCTGAATCAGTAGTTGCATCTTGTTTTCTCAAACTTGCTCAGTGCCATCATAGATAATCTGTATAGTATCCCAAAAATCCTTGGCAATTTTGCAATTGATGATGTTGTCAAACATATCACCATCAACTCCATTGAACAGAATATTCATGGCCTTCTTATCTTTCCTGACTTGTTCAATATCAGGATCAGACCATTCATGCCTTGGCTTGGGGACTGATGGCTCATTTCCAGTTGCAGCTCTCATAGGTACATGAGCGCCTCTTTCTATGCAATCTACATAGGCCTCATCTTGAAAAAGTAGACGAAGATGCATCTTTACCTTCCAGTGATGGTAATTATCTTTATCTAGAAAAGGAATCTTGACTCCAACATCCTTCTTGTTCATCTTGATGTTTTGTTGATCTTTAAACTCTTTGTTTATCAAGAGCGTGCTCTGATACCAATTGTTAGTCCCTTAACAATTCAACAAGAATTACAGAAGGGGGGTTGAATGGAATTCTTGAAACTTTTTCTTAAATAAAATTGTTCTAACTTAAATATATATATATATATCAGTGTGAATTGATTTGCAGAGTGCGGAATAATAACTTCAAAAGAATCAAAACACAAGTAATTAAAAACACAAGTCTTTAAAAACTTTCTGGTGGATTTGAATGTATCCACCAGAGATATATAATATATATCGAGAGAACTCTGTGTAGCAAAATGCTCACAGCTGCTTACAAATGTAGAACAACTAAGAATGCAGAGAAATGCTAAGAATACAACTTACAAATGTTTCTCTCTTGGTTGCTTAGTTAGATATTCTATTTGCTGCTTCTTGGTTTATATATCACCAAGATTACAAAGTAATAAGACAGGATAATAAAATAAAAACTATCAAGCCTAATACTATGCTACTTCATTACTATATTACAGCATCTTTGAATACCTTCATAATAGCGTGGAAATGGCAATGCTTCTTTGTTCTCTAAAACCCAGTTGAATAGGCTTCCACATTCCATTTGCATACGCTCGATGCATGTGACTGTGTTATCACTATAAAAAGATGTTTGAATTCTTTATCCGTCGGGTTCATGATCATCTGTCCAATGGCATTGTTGTTTATCCGTCGGGTAGCAATCTGGCACTTGACTTCATTTCATTTATACAGGATTACAAGACATCATCTATGTACAATTAATCAACCTATTCTGCATATCTAGATAGTCAACATGACTTGAGTACTACTTACAGAATCTAAACAATGGTGTATGCAGAAATGTGCTATAGACTTATTATTACATAAGCTACTCACTCAACAGATAATAAATCATCATCCGTCGGGATTATATTGAGTCATCCGTCGGGACTATAATCCTTATCCGTCGAGTGCTCCAATTTTCACTAAGTAAAATCTACCAAGGTGTTTTGTTAATGAAATCATCAAGTTCATAACATATACACAACAGATTTCATTGAGCTGTATTTGTTGAGAGGCTTGATTCTGCAATACCTCATCCAGTTGGGCTTGCTGCTTGATTTGAACTTGCTCAATAGCCTCTACTTTTTCATGAATAGGTCTGATAAACCTGTTCTTGTCTAGTTTGAGCATTAGGTCTAGCTTATCAGCTACTTCCTGAAGTTTATCAACCTTTTCATGAGTCTTGGAGTGTAGACCTTGAAGATTTTTAGTACTGAGAGTAGTGACTTTTAGTTGGTGCTTGAAATCAGAACTTGTCAGCAACTCATCAGCTTTTGAAATATGTTCTGACAGAACATGTGAGGTGGGAATGAAGTCAGGTTCATTCCACTTCTTTGCCCACTCAACTCCTCTGAAAGTTTCCTCCCATGAAACAAGAGCATCTTCTTCAACAAATTTAAACAGTGCCTCCTTGCCAAGAATTGGAGCATTTAACAGAGCACTTGCTGGAGCACTATCTCCAAAATCTGATAAAATCTCATCATTGTCTGATAACACTAGAGTGTATGTTACTGAAGGAGATTCTGGAGCTTCTATTTCCAAATTCTGATCTTCAGGTTCCAAATTCAGAATTGGTGTAGTAGGAATTTCATCCTGTAGAATTGGTGAAATAGGAGATGTTGGCTATTTTGCTGGTGGAGCTTCCAGATAGAGAACAGAAGGTATATTCAACCTGTGAATGTCAATTTCAGGACTTAACCCTGAATCTTCAACTGAAGCAGTTTCTTTGAATGGAGAGATAGGAGGTATGATCATTGTGTCATGAACAGTGTCTTCAGGTTGAGGTGGAGCTGTCAAAGCTTCAATGACTGTAGGTTCTGATGAGATCAGAGATTCCTGATCCCCTTCCTCAGTATCTTCAGTATCCTCATATTGAATTTTTGCAATATGCACACCTACTCTAGTCTTCCTTGATCTTCTAGATGGAGGAGTGAATTTATCTGTATAAGAACTTGAAGGTCTTTTCCGTTTCAAAATTCCAGAACCCTAAGCTTTATTCTCTTTCTGAAAAGTGGACTCTTCAGCTTCTAATGTCACAGGTTCTGATGCAGGAACCTGGACTTGTTCATCCTCATCAGATTCATCTCTCATAATCATCCTTCTTCTTCTCCTTGGTGGAGATTTAGGCACATAGATAGTTCTTTTGGTTTTGGGGCTAGAGGATGTGTCAGATTTTATAATTGGCACCTTTTGAGAAATACCAGAGGTTGGTTTAGTTTTGGATGTGAGAGGTGAGATTCTGATAGTAGGTGCTGATGGTTGTGGTTGAGAGGATTGTGCTGGTTGATAGTAGGTTCTGATAGTAGGCTGTGGTTGAGTATTGGAAGGCTGGGTTGATGGAGGTTGAGGAGTAGTAGCCTGTGTAGGTGCAACATCAGGATATATGGTTGTGTATATTTGAGGATCAGAATTTACTAAGAATTATTTGATAGATTGAGGAATTTGGAGAGGTCTTAGTATGTCTTTCCTATTATCAGTAGATAACAAGTCTGTGAAGGCCCTTTTATGAAGTTTAAAGGGTTGAATCAAGTCACTAAAGGCTTGGAGCTTATCAGAACAACAAAAACTATAAATAAGTTAACAGAACCTAGCAAAGTAAACAGTATTTGGGTACTCTTTCAACCTATCCCCAATAAAACCCAAAATAGCAGTAGCATAATCAGAATGAGTTTGATTAAGAAGTGCATACCCTATTTGATGACTTAGAATTGGAATAGCATCAAAATTGGAGCATTTGTTGGCAAAGGCTTGGGTGATGTAATCGAAAAAGTAGCTCCACTCCCTTCTAATGTATGGCCTCTTCAGTTGTCCCAGCTTGGACAGACGTTTATCATAGCCAATATTGGCCATCATACTCTGTAGAAGTGGATCCTCAATCTGAGCATTGAAAGTACAATTTTCTGGAAAATAAAGAGCTTGTTGAATAGTAGACAGGGTAACCAGGTGCTCATCCTCCCCATTTGTGAAAATGATGCTTGCAGACCCACCTTCACCACCATCATCATAGACTGCAGTCCTCCAAAACTCCAGAATCTGTGTTCCTGAGAGTGCTTGTGGTTGGGTCAAAGCATACCCAATCTCACTGCGAGCCAGAAAATCTTGAATGAAGTGAAGATCTGAAGTTGCATCATCCTTGCTGAGAATAGCCATATAGTTGTTGGGGACGAACTTGGCTCCATTAAAGATAACATCCGTTGGTGCCATTTCTATGAGAAATAAAGTGAAAAATGTGTGTTCGAAAGGTGTTTGATAAAATGCCTGTAGGAAAGTCCGTCAGAAAATAGAGAGAGAGAGAGAGAGAGAGAGTAAAAGAAATAAGAGATAAGGTAAGAGAGAATTTAAAAGATTTTTATAATCTTTTATATCTTATATTTATACTCTTTCCACTCAACGTCTCTTTTTAGAAGTAAAACTGGCATAATTACACCTGTCATGCAATAAATAGTCAAGGCAGTAATTAGTGGGCACGGGAAATGTGCAGTAATTATTGCACATATGCATATGCAAAAACTAACACGCAACCCATTAATCAAAGATTATCAGTGTTTTTATCTCACTTAATTATTTTCTGAAAATATGACCGTTACAGTAAATATCAAAAATAAGTCAAGTAAATAAATAATACCATATAAGCATCAAGATTTGCATCAGAACTTGACTATTATCATAATTTAACGGTCATCAGAACATGGCTTATGTACTAAAAAAAATGAATGACTATTTTTGTGATTCTTCACACAAATACTGACTGGTTTCTTCAGAGTTTAATCATCAGAGCATAATCAGAACTTGTCCTCAGAATTTATGCAAATAATACTTAACTGTTTATCAGAAACAACTTAATCACCACAGTAATTTTCATCATTCATATGGAGTGATAGTGTGTGTATGTGCAAATGATCAGATAAAGATTAAAGTCTGATAAACATTAGTATATCTTAAAAATAAGGCATAACTAAGAAAAATGCTTAAAATATGTCTTGATTTGTGAAGTCTACTCTAGAATAAAGTTATGCAAGAATCCACCTCAACTGTTTGTGCTTATTGTATGCATCTTTTGAAATTCTTTTTGACAATGGCTTCTCAGTGTAAATGAGTTACAACTGTCATCAGAATTTATGCTGTTATCAGAATATTTCTCCAGTAATCAGATAATGTGAAAAGTCACCAAGAAAAATTAATTTGCTTTTTTAATGCATATAACTTAATACCAGCAGTGCACTTGGATCTTACCTTTCACATATTTACTCTAGATCTCAAAGGAGTACCTAATTTCAATTTTTCTTTTCTTTTATTTTTTTCAGATAAGTGAGGCTTATCAAGCATGTAGTTCATCCTTAAGATTTACTGACATCAGAATTTGACAGATAAGAAGCAATAATCTAGTTTGTGACTTAGTAATAAGATACATGAAGTAAATTTGACTAAGATCAAAATCATAATTTGCTTGTGTTATGGATTTCCATATAAATAACTAATTCAAACATGGGATTCATAGTTTGTTAAGGACTACTAAGTCAGCATCTAACAAAATAATCCTCATTGGATTGAATAGTCATAGAACATTCAGAACAGTTTCAGAGTTTATAGAATCAAATTAGATAATAAGCAGTATTTTAATATGTTACAATTTAAGCACAGATTACATTGAGATATTAAAATCTGTGAACACTGATCATAAAGTCCGATGTATGATAACAAAAACTAAACATATTTTTAGAAAGAACCTGAAACCATTCCAAGTTCATTTACCAGTCTTGTAAAAGTAGCTTCACATAGTGGTTTTGTGAAGATAACTGCTAGTTGTTGATCTGTTGGAACAAAATGCAATTCCATTGTACCTTCCATCATATGTTCCCTTATGAAATGGTACCTAACGATGATGTGCTTTGTCATTGAGTGTTGAACTGGATTTCCTGTCATAGTAATAGCACTTTGATCATCACAGTAAATAGGTATTTTAGAAAATTCTAACCCATAGTCCAGTATTTGATTCTTTTTTGAAAGAATCTGTGCACAACAGCTTCCTGCAGTAATATATTTTTCTTCTGCAGTTGATGTGGAAATTGATTTATGTTTTTTGCTAAACCAAGAAACTAATCTGCCTCCAAAAATTGGCAGTTTCTACTAGTACTTTTCCTGTCTATTTTGCATCCTGCAAAATTTGCATCTGAGTGACCTATTAGCTTAAAATCCGATTCCCTGGGATACCACAATCCTAGATCAGTTGTACACTTGAGGTACTTGAAAAAAAAATTCACAGCTATTAGATGAGGTTCTCTTGGATCAGCCTGAAATCTTGCACAAAGACAGGTAGCATACATGATATCTGGTCTACTTGCAGTTAAATAGAGTAAAGAGCCATTTAGCAAAAAAAAAATAGAGTAAAGAGCCAATCATACCTCTGTAGTTAGTAATATCTACTGATGCTCCAGTATCTTTATCTAACTTGGTGGCAGTGGCCATATGAGTTGATGCAGTAGAACTGTCTTGCATTCCAAATTTCTTGAGTAAATTTCCGGTGTACTTGGATTGATTTATGAAAGTACCTTCTTTAGTTTGCTTGACTTGAAGTCCCAGAAAATAACTCAACTCTCCCATCATACTCATTTGATATCTTAACTGCATTAATTTGGAAAATCTTTCACAAAGTTTTGTATTTGTAGAGCCAAAGATGATATCATCAACATATATCTGTACCAAAAGTAAGTCCTTTCCATGGTTGAGGTAAAAGTTTTGTTAATTGTGCCTCTGTGAAATCCACTTTCCAGAAGGAATTGAGTCAGAGTCTCATACCATGCTCTAGGAGCTTGCTTAAGGCCATAAAGTTCTTTGTCAAGCCTGTAGACATGATTTGGAAATTTTGGATCTACAAAGCCTGGAGGTTGTTCAACATATACCACTTCTTCCAATTCTCCATTGAGAAAAGAACTTTTCACATCTATTTGAAAGACTTTAAACTTCTTGCGAGCAGTATAAGCCAAAAAGATTCTTATGGCTTCCAATCTAGCAATTGGAACAAATGTTTCATCATAGTCAATACCCTCCTGTTGAGAGTAACCTTTACCAACCTACCTTGCTTTGTTTCTTGTAATTATGCCATCACTGTCAGTTTTGTTTCTGAACACCCATTTCGTGCCAACAATGGATCTGTCCTTTGGTCTTGGCACTAGGGTCCAGACTTTATTTCTTTCAAATTCATTTAACTCTTCCTGCATTGCTTGTACCCAATCAGCATCTTGAAGAGCTTCTTCCACTTTCTTTGGTTTAGTCTGAGATAAAAAGGAATGATAGAGACATTCATTTGTTGTTGATGTTCTAGTTCTGACACATGCTTCAGGATCTCCAATTATTAAGTCAGGTGTATGTTATTTAGTCCACTTCCTTACAGATGGAAGTTGATCTCTAGAAATGGATCCTCCCCCATGATCCATGATGTCTCCATCAGCATTTTCTGATGCTCCCCCTGAAGTTATGCTCTCTGAGATTCCATAATTTTAGTTGGATCCTTCAGGAATTGAAGAATTAGAGTTTCCAGAATTATCAGAATTTGGCTCATCAGAACTTGATGAATCAGAACTTGAAGAGCCAGTGACTGGTTCTGATGCTTCTTGAGAGTCTTGAGATGCATGAGATGTAGTATGATCATCAGCTTGCTCCCCCTGAACAGGTGCATTTTCCTTTGGAGTAGTTATCACAGTTTCAATGACATCAGAATTTAACCTGTCAGAACTTACAGGACCAGAATTTAGGTCATTAGAATTTACAGAATCAGAATTTATATCTTCATTTTCAAATCTCAGCTGATCATGATCATTGAAATCTTCAAGTCCAGTAATCTTTTTATCATCAAAAGATACATTGATAGATTCCATGACAACCCTTGTTCTTAAATTGTAGACCCTGAAGACTTTTGTGAAAAGTGGATATCCAACAAAAATTCCTTCATCAGCTTTTAGATTAAATTTTGACAACTGTTCAGGATGAGTCTTAAGAACAAAACACTTGCATCCAAATACATGAAAGTATTTCAGATTTGTCTTCTTTTTCTTCATAATCTCATATGGTATGTTTCCATTCTTGTTTATGAGTGTAGCATTCTGCGTAAAACAAGCAGTCTACACAGCTTCAGCCCAAAAATAGGTTGGTAGCTTTGCTTCATCAAGCATAGTTCGTGCAGCTTCAATAAGAGTCATGTTCTTTCTTTCTACAACTTCATTCTGCTGTGGAGTTCCAGGTGCAGAAAATTCCTTCTTTATTCCTTGCTCTTTGCAGAACTCTTCCATGATTGAATTATTGAACTCAGTGCCATTATCACTTCTTATTATTTTAACAGAATCTTTGACTAACTTATCCAGCTGTCTGACATGATCAGTTAGAGTAGATGCAGGTTCATTCTTCTTGTGCAAGAAATACACCCAAGTGTATCTTATGAACTAATCCACTATAACCATAGCATATTTCTTATTTGCAATAGACATGACATTGACTGGACCAAATAGATCAACATGCAGTAAGTGATAAGGCTCAAGAATTGAGGATTCAATTTTGCTCTTGAATGAAGATATCCTTTGTTTTGCCTTTTGACATGAGTCACAAAGACCATCAGGAATAAATATTGATTTTGGCAGTCCTCTCACAAGATCTTTCTTTACTAGCTCATTTATGTTATTAAAATTTAAATGAGAGAGTCTCTTGTTCCAATTCCAGCTTTCTCCAATTGATGCTCTGCTTAACAGACAGATTACAGAACCATCAGAATTTGTTGAAAGTTTGGCTTCATATATGTTACTATGTCTGTAACCTTTCAGAACAACTTTGCCTGTAGAATTACTTACAACTTCACAGTGTTCTTCAAAGAAATCCACATGATAACCTCTGTCACATATTTGACTTTCACATAGCAGATTGTGTTTAAGTCCTGAGACAAGAGCTACTGATTCAATTATGACATTTCCAAGATTGATATTTCCATATCCCAGAGTCTTTCCCATGTTGCCATCTCCATAAGAAACTCTTGGGCCAGCTTTCTCTACAAAGTCTGATAGCAGGGCTTTATTTCCAGTCATATATCCTGAACATCCACTGTCCAGAACCAGGATGTTTTTCATGTTGCCCTGCAATCACAAAGACCACTATTGATTAATTTTAAGGACCCAGACTTGCTTGGATCCTTTGGCCTTGTTAAGTTTGTTAGTATTTGCAGCGGATTTAGTTTCAGAGTTTATGCTAACATACTTTTTATCAGACTTTATATCAGACTTTGCATCAAAATTTACACTAGAAGGAATTACACTAACTTTCTTTAAAGAAGGTTTTATTTCATAATAATCATAGTACAAACTATGATATTCCTTAAAAGTATAAATAGAATGCCATAAACTACCATAATAAAAACAAGGATTTTGTGGTTTAAACCTAAATGATTGACTCTTAACTCCTGATTTAGGAGGTAAAGAGTTTATATCTTTATTTTTTCTGCAAAAAGAAGCAAGATGGTTAGAGTTTCCACAATTATAGCATTTCTTTCTAGGAGCATTAGGAACAGGCATATAATTATTACTTTTATTGACACCTTCCTTTCCATTCCTATTTTTCCTAGCTTCCTTTACCTTGTTTACATTTTTAATCTCTTTCAGCTTATACTTTAGCTGCTTCTTTGTTATTAAGCTTATGTTTACTATAGCTGGTTTATCCTGTTTTAATTTGTCAGAAGTTGACTTTTCTTTCACTTTTGTCTTAGAGTCTTTCACCTTTTCAAAATCAGACACAACAGTTTTTGCAACAAATTTAACAGGATTTACCTTCGGCTTAATTGGCAAAGTCCCTTTCTCACTTTTGCCATATTTATAACCTAACCCCTCTTTCCAGTTTCCACTACTTAGAATATTCTGAGTTATTTTACCTGAGTTAGTCCAAGTCCTGATGATTTCTCTTTCTTTTTCTAATTCAGATTTTAGATAATCATTTTGTTTAAGCAATTCATTCTTAACATACAAAACATTATCTCTCTCTGTCTGAATAGTGTTCTGGTGGATTAAATCTTCTTCAAGATAGCTATTTCTGTTTTTGTACTTTAGATTTTCAAATTTTAATCTTTCATTCTGTAAAGTCTGATCTCTATAGCTAATATAAATATTTTTCAGAAATAATCTCAACTCATTAATATCATCTGTATCAAAAGCAAGATTTGATAGAGGTACCTCAAGTTTAGCAGCATCAGAACTGCTATCATCATTTTCCATTAAGGCATAGTTCAACTCTTCTTTAGATTCTGAAGTGTCTGCCCAGTTTTTCTTCTTTGTGATAAGTGTCTGGCCTTTATCACCTCTTCCTTTATTGCAATCAGGAGAGATGTGGCCTCTTTCACCATAATTGTAGCATTTGACATTTGAGTTGTCTCCTCTGTTAGACTTTCCTCCTTTGCCTTCAAACTTTCTGAACCCTTAATTGTCAGAACTTCCACCTTTCCTGGAAAACTTCTTACCCTTTCTGAATTTCTTGTAAGCTATCTTTGTGATATTCACCATAAGAGCACACAGTTGCATCATATCTGCATCAACATCCACTTCAGATAAATTTTCAGGTTCTGAATCATCATCATCAGAATCTGATGACTCTGAATCAGACTGTATGATGAGAGCCTTTCCTTTTTCCTTCCTAGAGATAATTGGCTTTTCTTCACCCTTTAAAGCAACTGTCTTAGACTTCCCTCCATGCCTCTTCTTTCTTTGCTCCAACTCAAGTTCATGAGTCTTGAGCATCCCATAGATTTCATCAAGGGACATATCATCAAGTTCATAGTTATCTCTTATTGTAGTAGCTTTCAAATCCCACTTTTCAGGAAGAGCTAGTAGGAATTTCAGATTTGAATCTTCTGTATCATATTCCTTATCCACTAGTGACAGATCATTCAATAGCATTGTGAATCTGTCATATGTACCAGTTAGTGACTCATCAGATTTTGAGTCAAAGTGCTCATACTCATGTGTGAGTATTGTCTTCCTGTTCTTTTTGATGGCATTGGTTCCTTGACATCTCACTTCCAATGCATCCCAGATTTTTTTTGCAGTCTTGCATGCAATTACCCTGTTTGACATGACATTATCAAGTGCACTATGAAGCAAGTGTCTTACTTTTGCATCCTTGCCTAGTGAAGAGATGTCTTCAGTGGTGTATTCTCTCTTTTCTTTGGGGATCATCCTCTGTGGCTCATTCCCAACTGCAACAGAAAGCTTTGTGGGCTTGTGTGGACCATCATGAATTATGTCTAAATATTCTGGATCTGTAGCTTCCAGAAACATGGCCATCTTGACACTCAATATAGGGTACTCAGACACCCTGAGTAAAGGAACCCTGATGGTTTTATTTCTACTGGTGTTTTGAATGGGTTGAACCTTTGCAGGTTCATGAGGGTCTGGTATTTTTGCTTGTTCAGACATGATTGATTATTTGTTTGGATATTAACTGTTTGTAAGCTTAACAGGTTGCCTCTGATACCACTTATTAGGCCTCAATGATACTATAGAAGGGGGTTGAATATAGTATCTACAATCAATTCGATTATAA
Source organism: Apium graveolens (assembly GCF_009905375.1). Lineage (NCBI taxonomy): Eukaryota > Viridiplantae > Streptophyta > Magnoliopsida > Apiales > Apiaceae > Apium > Apium graveolens. The sequence goes on from NC_133654.1 coordinate 100,682,132, forward strand.
ACACAAGTATGTAATAGAAAACAAGTTTATTCAATATAACAAACTCTGTTATAGTAGGTTTAATCTATTCTCTCAGTGATGTATGATATCACTAAGAGCTGCTAGGGTTACAATGAATAATATACTCGAGAATGATAAAACTTATAGTGTAAACCCTAAGCTGTGTTTATATAGTATACAGTTACAAGATATCTTCTAATTGATATGAAATATATCTCTTCCTAAAAATATATCAATCAGATATTATCTTTTTACAATTCTTCTAGTCATCCAACTCCTAAATCATATCTTCCTTTGTTTAGTTCAGATCATCTCCTAAAAATCAGCCGCACTTTACTTCTACAACATATCCTTCCTTAAGTTCTGATATCACAAGTTCTGATACCTTAAGTTCTGATATCTTCCCGTCTTCAGTAAATCCTGATTTCCAGCTGTATAGTCACTAGCATCACACATCATCTTGAAGGGCTCATTCAAATCAGGTGCAGTAATAACAGGTGATGTAGTCAAACTCTTTTTCAGGCTCTCAAACGCAACTAGACATTGTTCATCGAATTTGAAAGGGACATCCTTCTCTAATAGATTACACAATGGTTTAGATGTTTTGGAAAAGTCTTCGATGAATCGCTGATAGAAACCCGCATGACCAAGAAAACTGCGGATTCCCTTAACTGAGATTGGTGGAGATATATTTTCAATAACCCCCACCTTGGCTCCATCCACTTCATACCCCTTTCTAGACACCTTACGCCCAAGAATGATACCCTCTTGCACCATGAAATGACATTTTTCCCAGTTGAGCACCAGATTGGTGTCAACACATCTTTTCAGTACTACGCCAAGATAATGCAAGCACTCGTCAAACGAGGTCCCAAACACAGAGAAGTCATCCATGAACACCTCTACATTAGTACCAATCATGTCTGAGAATATGGCCATCATGCATCTCTGAAAAGTAGCAGGTGCACCACAAAGTCCGAACGAAACTCGACGAAATACGAAAGTGTAAAAAGATAAGTGAATGTGGTATTCTCCTAATCTTCTGGGGCAATACAAATCTGATTTTAGCCCGAATACCCATCCAGAAGACAATAGTACTCATGACCAGCCAATCGATCAAGCATTTGGTCAATGAATGGAAGAGGGAAATGATCCTTCCTGGTGGATTTATTCAGCTTTCGATAGTCCATACATACTCTCCACCCTATGACTGTTCGAGTAGGAATGAGCTCGTTCTTTTCATTCGCAACAACTGTAATGCCTCATTTCTTAGGTACACACTGCGCCGGGCTCACCCATAAACTATTAGAAATTGGATAGATGATCCTTGCATCCAGCCATTTAAAAATTTATATCTTCACAACCTCCTTCATGATAGGATTGAGCCTTCTCTGTTATTCAACGGTTGGTTTACTTCCTTTCTCAAGCAGAATTTTATGCATACAATACGAAGGGCTGATTCCCTTGATATCTGCTATAGTCCATCCAATTGATGATTTGAATTCTCTCAGAATTCTCAAGAGCTTGTCTTCGTCACTACCTGAAAGGTCAGATGCAATAATAACAGGCAAAGTGGATGCATCACCTCAAAATGCATACCTCAAATGATCAGGCAGTGGTTTAAGCTCAAGTGTGGGATCTTTCTCAATAGATGGCTTAACATGCTCCTGAGAATTTTTTAGCTCCGATAAATTGAGAGACTCGAATGGCAAATCCAATCTCCTTTTCCATGGAGAAGCATCCAAATACTGCAGCTGCTCTGCTCCTTCTTCATCTTTACTAGCAGATTTCCCTATTAAGGCTTTCTCTAATGCGTCAGCCCTTAGAATTTGATCAAGCTCCGTAGTCACTATAGAGTCGACCAACTCTACTTTAAAGCATTCCTCTTCATCAGTAGGGAACTTCATTACATTGAAGACATTGAAAGTCACATCCTATCCTTGAATTCTCATTATAAGCTCACCATTTTTCACATCGATCAGAGTTCGGCCTGTAGCTAAGAACGGTCTTCCCAAGATAATGGGAATCTTCTTATCTTCCTCGAAGTCCAGAATTGCAAAATCAGCAGGGAAGATGAGTTTATCCACCTGAACCAAGACATCCTCCACTACACCTCACGGATAAGTGATGGAACGGTCAGCTAGTTATAAAGACATGTTTATCGGTTTTGGATCGGGCATACCAAGTTTCTTGAAGATAGACAAGGTCATGAGATTGATGCTAGCTCCCAAGTCATAAAAACACTTTTCGAAAGATAGATTGCCAATGGTACAAGGTATCGTGAAGCTTCTTGGATCTTTATGTTTCGGAGGGAGTTTCTTTTACAGCACATTACTGCACTCTTCTGTTAGAGCAGCGATTTCCAACTCCTCAAGTTTTAGCTTCCGAGATAGAATACCCTTCACGAACATAACATAGCTCGACATCTGTTCTAGAGCTTTCGCAAAAGGTATGTTAATGTGCAACTTCTTGAAAACCTCAAAAAAGTTAGCAAATTACTTGTCGAACTTCTGCTTCTGAAGTCTTTTAGGATATGGAGGAGGAGGATATACTTGTTTTCCCCCTGTATTCTACTCAAGAGTAGTGTTTTCATCAGCTTTCTTCTTTGTTTCAGCTTCGCCATCCTTTTTCTCAGCAGAATCAGCCAAAATATCATTTTCTGAAGTTTGAGAGGGCGCGGGCGCGCTGCTTCTGGGCGCGGGCACGCCAGTATTCTTAAAAAAAATCTAGATTCTTCTTTTTCTTGATTCTGAGAGCTCGCAAACTTTCCAGACCTCAGGGTGATTGCCTTAAGTTGTTCCCTGACTTCTTTCTTCCCTGTATTAGCCTCTGTGTCACTTGGAATAATTCATTGAGGTCGGTTCAATAAGGCATTACCAATCTGCCCAATTTGATTCTCCAGGGTCTTGATTGAAACCATTTGGCTTTTGTACATAAGCCTCAACTCCTCCGATTCATTTTTTTCATTAGAAGGCTGACCAGCACCTCCATGAGATTGTTGTTGCATTTCATGTGGCTGAAGTTGCTGTCTTGGTGTATACTATTGCTGAAACCCAGGAGAATTGAAAGGCTTGTTTCCAAACTACTGGTATGGTAATTGCATTGCATTTTGATTATTGCTTCATCTAAAGTTAGGATGATTGCGGTTTTTAGGATGATATGTAGCAGGAACAGGTTGTTGCGACCTCTGAAAGTTGCTCACAAACTGAGTTGATTCACTAGATATAGCACATTACTCTATCGCATGTGATCCTCCATAAAGCTCACACACTCATTATCGTTTGAACACCATAGTTGGTTAGAGAATCAACCTTCTTACTCAACACTTTTAACTGAGCAACGATAGTGTTAGCTGTATCCACCTTCAGAATTCCTGCTACCTTGCCATGTGGCAGCCTCTGAGTTGGATTTTGATATTCATTCGCCGCCATCATCTCAAGCAGCTCATAAGGGAAAAGTCTCAATTTCACAGTATCTTCAGAAAAATTATTGAACTTAAATGTGTCACAGATCTCGATGAAATCCCTAATGTGCATATTAGGATCTTCCGTTGGAGAACCCCCAAACTGGACTGAATTCTGTACCATCTGAATTATTTCAGGCTTGATTTCAAAGGTATTGGCTGCGATAACTAGCCTGACAATGCTAGATTGAATGTCATTGATCTTTGGTTGATAAAAGTCCATCAACACTTTTGTTGGTGCTGCTGGTTCTCCCATTGTAATGATCGCTTCTTCTTCAACTTTCTCAACTTCTTCAAAAACTTCTTCTTCTACTTCTTCAACTACTTTATCTTCTTCAATTATTTCCTTACGATATTGAGACCATGTTCGCAACAATGTAACCTTAAACATAACAATGTAACCTTATAAGTAATATAATCCGAGTCAGTGAACTTTAACGACCACTGATGTCAAGCACATAAACTAAAAATTTAACACCGATCCCCGGCAGCGGCGCCAAAAACTTGTCCGCACTAAAACACACGCGAAAATACACGTAAGCGCACATGATCACAAGTAAAATAAGATATAAGTCAAGTTCATTCCCACAAGGATTGGTTTAGGTTAATTTCACATAATACACTTATGCAACAATGTATGATTATTGTTCACAACTAAGACAAGTAACAAATTTGAGTGGATTAACTACTTAAGAGATTATACTAACATGTATTAACTATGAGATTAAAAGTGATTTACTTATATGAGAACAAAACATGGGATTCTAACTTAATTAAATACTTCATCCAAATTTTATGTCTTTATCAATAGTATGTGATGGTAATGATAACTAATCAAGTAACATGAAACTAGTATACACTATCTTTCGACATACGTATACCCTACTACTAACCATCCACAATCAAGATAGAAGCTAAGTAGACACCAATTATGCTTAGACCCTATATATCTATAGAATTTGAAAATATAATGGTTTAAGAACAGGTTATCTATTATGGTTACATAGGGTGTGTAAGATGGTTAAAATTACACTACGAAATATGCATGTCAATTCATACATAAACTTATGCTAGTATGGCAAGTTCTAAACATCTATATTCACTGTCACTTTAATAGAGATTAACAAACAATATTAAATGTTAGCTACGCATGTGGCGCCCTCCAAACCCGGGTCAGAAGTTTGGGGTCCACACACACACACCTTATTTATAACCTGCTTATAATAATAATAAGGTTAATAATAATATGCAGTGACCCTACTTATCAACTACCACGGATCGCAACAGGTTAAAGTATGCACACAAGCCAAACACATCTACTTATATTACAAACCGTTCAAATCCCAACTATCCAAACTCAGAACTGAGTATTAAAGATTATTACAAACTTTTACAAACCTAAAATTATCCCAAAAGAAGCCTACTAGCTCAACTTGATCAACCTGAACCCCTAGCTCTCGCGCTGGACTGGGGATCCTCAGTACCAACCGGTTCCTTCTTAACTGGAAAAGAACATAAACAATATCGCACAAATGAGCTAACTAGCTCAGCAAGTCACAATGACAAAATTGAGAATAATGATCATCGGGTAAATATGGTTATTATATCAAGTGAACAATGGATTATGATTTAGAATTGGATATTATATTTTCATTTTAAAAACCAAGATTAGGCTGCTGATCAGTCACGCACTAACCCTGAGCAAAGCACACAACACTGCTCTAACTACTGGATCCAAGGTACACATTGGCCTAACTTGACCATTATATGGTCTGACCACGATCTGGTCCACAATTTTATAAAAACAATCCAATTCTACCGTAATAATAGAATAAGCAGTAATAAACAATAAACAGGATCATTAACAACATTGGACGTTCAATAATGAAAATGGTTTCAATCTGTATAAAGATCAATATGGCATTTCCAAAGTTTGGTTGTTAGGTAATGAAAGAATTGGATAACAAAGGAATCAACATTTCAGGGTTCCAAGGATTTGGTCTTTCAAAGCATAAGATACAATGGTTTGAATGTGTAAGCAATCTGGTTCAATGTTTAATATTTAGTTTGTATGTATTTGTGGAGTAGTATCGTATATTTGAGGTTTGTATTTGGGTATACAACAATCAATAGTCTGGAAAGAATCAGGTTTACGGCTCAAGATCAATAACTGAAATCAAGGTTTAGGGTTCAGTGCTTCAGAGCACTTGCAATATAAAACAGGAATATCAATCACTACAATATCTCGAGAAGGTTTAGAACACTTGCCTGGTACTAGCTTATTATACTGTACTTGCTCTCAATCACCACTGTCTTACTTCTTGACTTTCTGTTTCCCTTTCCTACACCTTGCCTCTTCTGCTCACATATCATAAGCATCTATCAATATTTAACTCTACGATTCTATTCGACACATACTTCTATCTACCCTTCGTTTCACCCAAATCCGATTAACGGATTGAAAGTTATGCAATAAACAAGTAAACAGTGAATATATAGACCGACAATTAACCAACAAGTCACATATAACACATAACACGTCACACAATCAATGATATATCAATTATAAAGAAGTCTCTGGTCATAAATAGGCTTTCGGATATTTAAAATGATTTTTAAAACATTTTTCGGAATTAAAACAGATCGTTGAATCAATTTTGAAATAGTAAATAGGGTTCGGTTGGCCAATTCTGGCTTCAAAACAATTTCATAATAATTATCGAGCCTTGAAAACAATTTAAAATAATATTTTAAAGCTTGAAAATATTTTTTGGAATTTTTAAATCATTTTTAAAATAATTAAATCTAATTAAATAATTAATTAAAATTAATTAATAATTAATTAAATCAATTAATCAATCAATTTTCGAATTAATTGACCAATTAATCAATTAAAAATTAACTGAAATTAATTAACTAATTAATTCAGATTTATTTTTGAATTAAAAATAATTTTCGGAATTAAAATAATAATTTTTGGAATTTTCAGAAATTAAAATCAAATTTTTATAATAAAAATAAATAGGAAATATGATTTTTGAATATTTTTAAAACAGGAATCCTATTTTTGCAAATTCTGGAAAGTTCAGGGACCTAACTGTTTCTTCCCCAATAATTCAGGCACTAAACTGTAATTTTACAGAGGATCGCCGGAAAATGCCATATCTGGCCGGAGAAGACGATCAAGGGATGCTCAGGCCACCACCACCTCCAGATCACATCTACAATTCATCAGGAACATAACTATGCCATTAAATCGACCTAACAATCCTTGAGTTGGCCGGAATTTAGCCGAGAAGTTCACCGGTTTCCGGCGAGTTCGACGTAAACTTCAAATGACAACTCCCTTCTCTACAGACCTCGTCGATTTGTGAAACTGGTACGAATAGATTGTAAATTTCACAGAGAATACAACCCACTATACCACAACATCTATCTATCCCGAAATAAGAAACCCCCAAATTCAATTAAGAGCATTCATACGTGTTATAAACCCTAATTTTAAAATTCGAGAATTAAACTCAATTTTGAACATGTTATTGAACTCCAAATCAGACGTATGACATATGAAAATCATCAGGAAAACAAGCTCTACAACATGCAAGCATCAAATCATACAAACAATCATCTGAACAAAAATTCATATTTTTAATAAAATTAATTCGAAAATAAATAATTTTTCAGAAAATAAACCTTGATTTCTGCAGTGATTTGGAACACAGAATCTGATAGAACACCTCAAGACCTTTGGATTGAGTACTTGAGCTTTTCAAACGGACTCCGATAACACCTCCGATTGTTGGTTTGATTCTCAGAAAGGTTTATGAATATATGAATTTTCTCTGGAAATATATATAATTACTGACTGTAAATGATTTTTGATACGATATAAAATATGGTAAAGGCTATTTATAATTAGGGAAAATTAGTATCCCGTTGGATCATTCCGGATATAAAACGATACGTTTATTTGTAAAAACTGATCCAAACGGTATCGGTTTTCGGGACAATTATCCAAACCAGTACAATTTGTACTGCAGTCTTGGTTTCAGCGCCTGGTTACACGTACTATGAGGTGATAATTGGTATAGTTTAATAAAAAGCTCCCGTTTATCGAAAATACGAGTTTTATTGATTTACTGAAACGAATATTGTATCGAAAATATTGCGCCGGGACCCGCGTAGGACAAACCGTACGCCAGATCGAAAAAGTCGAAACATGGAATATGCTCGGAATATTACAATTGGGTTAGGAAGGAGTTCTCGGAAGAGTTTCGGGTTCCAAAAACGTAACAACGGATGACGTCGGTTGGTTCCCGTTTTTATAAAATAGATTTTAAATACTCGGAAAAAGATTTTATAAATTTCATATGATCCTTATAAATCCATAAATCAACATAAAATAATTAGGAAGATATGACAATTATCTATATTTTATTTGGACATATAAAAATTAAAATACTCAATTAGTAATATTTTTAAACATCCAAACACATTTAACACTTAACAATTAATTCACAGAATAGATACTGAACACATATATTAATTATTTATTAGCAAAAATAATTACACGATATATCCCGGATATTACAACGCATCAAAGACAAATAAGCACAACCAGACTAGAAAATCATAAATCGCCACACACTAAAGACTTAGAACAATCAACTATTGAAATCCATAAATAAATCCGCTAGAACCCCATGATAATGATTAGTTCATGATCGAACACATCGTCACCATGGGTTCCAATGGAAACATGGTAAATAATAAGTTCAGAATACTACGATAGAATATTAAAGTAATAGGGTTTAGAACAAAGCAAAAACAAGCATAAAAAAGTATCGCCTAAATCGAAGAATATAAAAGTATGAAACTAATTCTTCTTCTCCTTAGCAGTCTCGTGTGATCTAAGTCTTCTTAATGTTCTCCCTGGCTTTCTTGTTGATAAAAACGTCTTTTTATCTTTATATATAGGCCCCATGTGGATTTGGACTCTCAGGAAATCAGAATCATAATCAAAACAGGATTCTGCAGAAAAATACTGGCCCGAATGCGCTGCCTATGGCACGGGCGTGCTGACTTCTTGACAAACTGGCGCGGCCGCTCTGTGCTTGGTGCGGGGGCGCCGTGCTTCTGACCAATTTTCTGATTTTTGATGTTTTTTGCTCCTTTCTTCGTGCGATCTCCCGAAACTCCATTTCTGACCTCTTATTAGCGGAAACTCATTGTAAAACTCAATTCCTCCTCCTGACTAGTGCCCTGCAATGCAATTATACAAAACACATCAAAAACACCACATACTTGAGTCCAAAACATCCAATTTAAGCTAATATGAAGTGTTCCAAGTGGATATAAAATCAACTTATCAATCCCATCCTCTTCTTTCCTTTCCATTTACCTTTCCGTTCGGCACTCCTTTTGTTCGCTATCATTATGGGAGCTAGGGATGCTTTATGAATGTTGGTCTCAGCAGTTTTAATATAGCCAACAATTCGGTAGGTGTCTTGTCTATCTCATTCCAGTTGTGACTCATTGCAAACTGAGCATAGTTGATGTTCAAAGACTGTAAGATCGCATATATCTGAGCTTCTGGACCAGTCGCTGAACCCAGAGTAGCAAGGTACTTCATAGATCCAATCATCTTCAGAACATGCGATCCAACAAGATCACGATCTCCCTGTTTGCATGCATACAAAGCTTTGCTTGTATCAAACCTCTCTTTACGATCGTGTCCTTGAAACATACGTTTAAGGTTATCAATCCTGACATAAGCATCCATATGCTCATGTTATTTCTGAAGCTCATGACTCATAGTCGCTAGCATCAAACAGGTGGCATCCGTGTCATCATCTATATACTTCTAATAAGCAGCCTGTTGAACACGCATTGCACCTTCAGAAAGAGGTCAAGGGCGAGGAACATCAATGATATGGAGCTTTCGCTCCTGCCTAAGAATTATCCTCAAGTTCCTTTTCCAATCAAGGAAGTTTGTTCGTGTCAGCTTGTCCTTCTCAAGGACTGATCGCACAGAGAAGTTGTTTGAGTTGTTTTCCATTTGATAATTACAATATTAAAATGCATAAAATACTACGCCATAAGTGGGTTACTGTAATGCAAGTGTTACAAGCAGCGTTACATCAGCTAAAAAAATTTTGTCCTAATGTAACACCTCTCAGTTAGTGTTACAATAGCTACAAAGCTAGTGTTTGCATTAAAATGCGGTGTTGCACAACATGTAACATAAGCACCTGGTGTTATATTAGATACTTTTTTTTAATTTTTAAAAACACTTAGGTAAAATTATTATCATAAATTAGTATTAAAATTATATTTTGGTTAATTATTGAATGAATAATGTGATACAAATATTATATAAATTATAAAATATATTGTCAATAAAAAATACATAAGACATTTTCTTAGTTATTTATTTAATAAATAATAATTTTTTAATTAAAATGAAAAAGTTAAAATAGAAAATAAAATAAAAAGTCATACATGTTTTGGTAAGTGAAATGTTGGGCGGCATTTCTCCCGCTCCAAAATTTTTGACCTAATATTTACCCCTTTTTCTCAAGTCTCTCTCTTCCTTACCATCTTCTCTCTCACTCACCCTTATCCTTTCTTCTCCTTGTCCTCTCTCTCTCTTGACTTTCTAATTTTTATTTTTCTATTTGATTTTGCAAGTAATATTTAGGGTTTTGAACTTCTTAGCATCTTCCCTCCTATCAACCTTTAATTAGTAATTGTTTTTTATTTGAATGTCTAGGATTTTGTATTTACTTGGGTAATTAAAATTAAAATTGAAGTAACAGGGGCTGTCAAATTGAGGTTATGGATTGCTACTGCTGAGGCTGTTGTTGCTGCTACTGTTGTTACCCAGACCGATGAAAATATTGTTCACACTGATGTCATGCTTTTCAACCGTTGGCCTTACGATGATGTTTCAGTACTTTTCTTCTTATTTAACCCCCCTTTATTTGATACTATTTTACTAGTTGTGTGACATTGTGTTCTATTTGTTTGTTAATAGAGCTCTATTTGTTATTTGTGTGATTGGATTTGTTTTTCGTATATTTTGTTGTGATTCTGATTGAGTTAGTTAGTGCATTTTATTTTTTATTGTTTTCAATAAAAAAGTTGAGCTCGTAGCTACGAATGCTGAGTGAATTGGTCAAATATGGAACTATTGAGCTATTATAACTCAGAAGGTAAAACATTAAACAATTTAGTGGTTGATATATAAAATAACAAATAGTGATGTATAATTGCACATTTCCCTGAAACATAGTGATTGGTTCAAAGAGCTCATAACAAAGCTTGTCTATTACTTGGGCTTACACTTCAATTTTTTTAGTAAAAAGTGTTGCATGTGCCTGACTCTTTAGAAAGTATACAAGTGTTGGTGGTCAAGCACTAAACAGTTTCTTACCTGCTTTAAGTACTTGCATAATCAGTGTATGCAACACACAGTAGTTTTATATAATTTGTTAAAGCAAGTAATTAAATCCTAGAATTGATCATTATCATGTGTCATCATCATCTAACCCTTTTAAGTGGTTCACAAAAGAATCTTTACTCCTGCTGCTAAAGTTCATCTAGGTTGCTTAAAGTTTCATTAATCAGTTCATTATATCTGAGGTATGCTAGCCCGTCTCTGGTTCCTTCAAAGTTTATAATCATGATAATGTGTAAGAGTGGAATTCAGGTGTGCAGGGTGCAATTTACTCTACATATAATGATGCTTAAAATATAGTTAAATGTATTTGCAGCTGACTAACCATGAGATTCGCACTGATTTACTTGAAAAAATGATGGAAGCCACGCAAGAGTTCTTCAAAATGCCACTCGAGGAGAAGAAAAAGTTTTCGCAAGAGGCAGGAGATCTCGAGGGATATGGACACGCTTTTGTAGTCTCTGAGGACCAGAAGCTTGAATGGGCTGACCTATTTTACGTGTGCACTCTTCCACTTCGTTACAGAAAGACACGCATGTTTAACAAACTTCCAGTCAATTACAGGTCACTTAGCATTCCTCTCTATGTATGAAAATTTGCATAAGTTTGTGTCAGTGACTCATAACTCGTGAAGTTCCTTTACAGCTTTATTGAATCTCATTCTAATCTAGTGACAATAAACAAGCTGGTTTGTGGTGTGCATATAGTATACATTAAGATTTATATTGTATTTTCATTAAGATTTATTTTGTATTTATGGTATTGTTAGTTCTAGACCTGGCAATATTGGTATACGACACGAATAATTAGTGTTTGGGTTCAAAAATTTGGTACACGAATATGAAAAAATATAAAATAATTAGTGTTGGGTTTTGGTTTCCAATATAAGTACACGACACGGAACGAAAGTATACAGAATAAATAAATAATTAAATTTTTAAAAATATATAATTTACATATATATACTAAATACCAAAAATGAATTTTACCTATTCTAAATAACATATATATAGTTGTAAATATTAAAATATATTTTATTGTTCCTTGAATACGTGAGTGACCACTTCACCGTTTAATTATCTGTTGCATTTTTTAACAATTAATATTTTTTGTATATAATCCGTGTATTTTAGTGTACTAAAACGGGTAAACACGAATATATTAGTTCCGTGTTAGTGTCACCAAATTGGTACACGAATGCAAATCTGGGTCGGGTTTGGGTTTATGGTTTGATACATGAAAACACGAAAGTATACAGAACGTTTATACACGACACAAAATATTGCCATGTCTAGTTAGTTCATTAATTGAAATTTCAGATATTCAGCAAGTTATGGTTTAGGTGGTGCCGATCAAAATCGACAGTCATGATGGATGATCTGTGGCTCTTTGATAGGTGTCTCACATCTTTACAAGGTACTAATACACTTCTTTCATCATCTTGAATTATTTTTCGCACTGATACAGAGTATTCCACACAAAATATGTAATTCAATAGTGCTTAGTGAAACTAGCATGGATGCATTAGGTTTAGAATAGTTTGATTAAATGAGGTGGTGATAGTTTCCAGGTCTCAGAAAAGTTTCTATAAAGGGAACTGCAACCTAAATTAGACTATTAGCATAAATCTTAACGGTAGTAAGAACAGTTATGTTATAGCTTCAAAAGAATAACATGATTAACTGTAAAGTCTTGTTGACATTGGTTTTCACCAGGAAATATTTAAAATTAAAGTGAATGATGTATTGTTTGATTATTAGTTAAATATATGAGTTTTAAGAGAATAAGATAAATAAGAAATGGAAATATTATATTTAATCCATTGATTTTTAAAAAAAAATCTATTACAAAATATAAGATCCAGCAATCAGCTTTATGATGTAATGCGGCCTTGCATTTCGAACCAAGCCAAATATACCTAGCACGTTCTACTCAGAATTAGGGTTTACGGAGGGTGTAATTTTATATATATTCTATTAGGTCCTAATATCTTCTCTCTTTTTCCTTTTATCTTCTTCACTTTTTCTAAATTATAGACTTTTCCTTACTGAAAATGAATCAACAAGTTGTTGCAGAAAGTGACAAAAAAGGCCTGCAATTTGACAAATGGTAAGCATACTGTATTCCTTTCCATATATGTCTGTCAAAGCAAAATTATAATCAGGACCCCCATATTTGAGATCTTTGTTTTTAGCTCCCTCACTCACATGATAATATTTTCAACTCAGAAGAGAGAATAGAGGAAGGCGATGGAAATAAAGAAAAAGACTCTGTGTGTGTGTGCGTTGCACACTCTATTCAGATTGCCAGTAGTTGAGTCTTCTTCCATTTTCTTTATTCTGTTGATCTTGTGCTCTCAATATTTTACTTGTTTTGAGTCGACTGTATTATGTTCCCCATAATTTCTCATTACATTGAGTAATAGCTACTTCCTTAAATTTCTTTACTCTCTATTCAGCATTATGATTTGTGAAAATTGGCTAATTTTACGCATCCCGTAGATGGTTGCCTAATTTTGATCAATTTTCTACTAATACAACCTATGTATTGTGACAGATAAACATTTATTCTGCATGTGTATTATATTATATTAAATTAAAGTTGAGAAGAATATAAATGTAATGTTCATCCTCAAGTGTCATGGAGGCTATGATACCATGCATTTTATTGGCCCCAGGAAGAAACCTTGTTGATGATACGTAATCTTTTGATTCTTTGAAGTGTCTTTAACTTGATACCGCGGTCCAAATAATTTGCATTGATAAATGCTCTCTAAAATTGCACTTGTCTAAATGCTCCTTAGCACCTGTGTGATATTACCAACTTGGTTATTGTACATTCCTTTGTCTAAATGATCCAAGATTTACATATTTGTTTTAATCGTTTATCCCATTTTGTAGGTATCTAAAAAATGCACCTCTTAGGGATTACTCTTTATCCAATTCAAGTGATCAAGATGATAATAACACCCGTGTCACTCAAGGCGGCCAACTTCTTAGATACTGTATATTATTTTACATTGTTACATCACTCAAAGTTATGGTTGTCAATGTACTTGTAGTACTCTAGTAGAGTTATCGTTTGGAGATGAGACTATTATGTAGTGCTTTTTTGACACTACACCATATATGGCCTCTAGCAACACCCAAAAAAAAATGTAAAACTGGCTAAAAACTGTTACCTAAAGCAAAAAATTGGGCTATGGTTACACTTTTTAAAAATTTTGTGGTGTTGGATTTGCTCGTGCTACAATAGGGGTCTATGGTAACAAATTTTGAACCTTTGGTAACATAGCTTAAAATGTAACAATAGACCCTCTATGGTTACACTTTCAGTATCTATGGTTACAAAAGGCAGGTGTAACCATAATTCTATTGTAACACCCATAAAGATCTAGTAACATCAAAAATTATGTTACAATAAACTCTTTGGTAACATCATAATTTCTATTGTAACACCGGATGATAAAACAGTTCAGTCTTTTAGTAACATTTTTATATCTTATTGTAACATTTCCTTTTTAACACTTGTGTATTTATTGTAACATTTTTCATATTTTTACCAACATAAAAATATCTACTAATTACACTTGTAACACTAAAAATGTGAATACATATTTAACTTAAAAACTCAAATCCAAAGTTCAACAGAACAATACAAAGTTTTAAGTCAACCAAAATAAACAAAGTTTGCAATTTCATCCAAAAGCCACAATTTTTTACCACATTGCTAAATATAAAAAATAATCTCATATTCTAACATGAAATTTATCTTCCAGCAAGTTACTGTCTTGCCATAAACAATTCATGTGCTTCCGCTGGTGTTTTCTACAGCTCCCTATGAGGGGCTTAACTGATTTGAGTTCAGCTTCCATCCTTGTGATTTTGTCCTTAAGACTCCTTACTTGATGTTCTATTCTATAGCTTCCATATGAGAACGCAGCATCTGCTGCTCAAATTGTACAACAATATGTTATTACCTTTAGATTGTAAAAGTATAGTATATGACTTTTCCTGGTTATTACTTTTCCTTTACATATAATTATCAACCAAAATTTCTACAGCTTAGAAAAGAAGGTAAAGGAACAAACATCCAGTATACTTCTCAAATTACAAGCAATGTATTAAGAAAAAAACTTAAAATGTTACAGTTGACAGAGACACAAGAGGGAGAGATGACAACAAAACCATTATCACAAAATTTTAAGCGTTTATGTATATTATATGCATTTACGTATAAAGCCACTATCATAAAGTTTTTCAAACCGAAACTGTTCCTTGAGAATCATCTGGTAAAGGAGGCCGAACTCTACAGCACGAATACTTCCTTTTTAGTTCCTATGATAATAATTTTTTAGTAATGTTTTGCAAAAATGATCAGATTGGTAATATGAGAAAAGTAACTTACTAAAATTGTACTGTGAAGCTTATTCTCCAGTTCTCTAAAAAGCTTAAAATTAATCTTGCGGAAAGATTTTCTCGAACCTGTAAGGAACATGGATCACAATAGCTTTGGGATTGGCTATATCAATTTGGCTGCAAAAAGAGTTAAACATCTTATTTGACTTGAAGGACAAAGGGTGGAAGGAGAAGTGATACAATACATAAAGCTTAGCTTACGCAACATAATTAATGCCTGAGAATATCTTTAAAATAGATATTATTATAATTATAATATATATCACGAAATAACCATTTTGACATAATAATTCACAATCTGAAGAAAAAACACAATAAATATATCAGAGAAAACAATAACCATCACCCCTGGGCAACAGACTCCTCTAACTCAGTTGGTTCAAGCCCAGTGTCCTTTGATATCTTCTTTTTTGAGGTATACATTTTGACAGCTCTAACGCAATACAATAAACAATTTAGATTAGTATAGAAATATAAAGAGAAAAAAACTAACACACGAATTATTCGTCCTCTAAACACTGTTCACTTGAGCACACTGCTCAAATTCTGTGATGACCAACCAAATGCTCACAATAACATAAAATATTGAAATTTTAGGCTGCTATGTAACTAAATAAACATCTAACAAAATATCCACCTGTGTTTGATGCAAAATACAAAATTAAGAATTCAAGAAAATAGGACAGCTATAAAAATGAAAACAACATAATTATAACTGGAAATTCAACAAGTGCAGGTGCACCCCCTCAGCAATTGCACAAACCAACAACTCCTTATTTTACAATTATCTTTCTGCACTAATATAAGTTTTCACTAAATTTGTTGTATTTGGTGCTTCAAATAACTGGAGATATTTACTCGATTTTAAATAAGTGTAATAACTACTTTTATAACTTACATTAATCTATATTTTAAATATACATAAAGTTCCAACACCATTTAGAGTTATTTTAATTTAAAATATAATCTCAACCTTCTAAAAATATAATAAGGGTAGTTTTATTAGATATAATACTTTAGATTCAATGTAGTCATAGTAACTACCTAGGAATTAAAGGCCAATTATTTTAACAAATATATGTGAACTTTTCAGGGGTCTTACGTTCGATATGGATATAGGGACTTGTTTTTTAGATTAATGTATTCCCTGTATTTGTTCTGGTATAGACATAAATAAAGTATTCATATTACTAAGTTAGAAGATCAAGAAAAAAATACAATATTCTAAGAAATTAATAATACAGTTTTTGAATACCTGATAAGCTATGCACCTGGAGACAATATTATGTATTCACAGCAATTAAAGTTGTACTGATTTTCTGAGAGATGATAAAATGATGTGTTGGTGGCATTTTCTTTTATCAAATACTTGTATTATCTCAAAGAGATGAAAAACACATGAACCTCTATAGCCAAAGACTTGAAACATGTTGTTAACATAAATATAATTACATGCTAATAGATTAATAATCAAAATTTTTGATTACTAGATAAGCTATGCTCCTAGAGACTCTTCTATAGTCGGAGCAATTAAAGTACTGCTCTGAGAGGTGACAAAATGATGTGTCAATATAATTTTATTTTGTCAAATACTTGTATTATCTCAAAAGAGGTGTAGAATATGACAATCAAATTAATATCTTACAAGAAAAATTCATAATTATGGTCACGGTTTGTGTGATCAAGAGCTTGTTCATTTAAGTTTTTCACAAATTCATATGTGGTTGAAAATTATCGAGGCATATCCAACAACAGATTAAAAGATAGACATTTGAGAACTAAACAAAAATAGTATCCAGGTACACTATCCAACTGTCTCTACACATAGCCTGATAAAGAATATTACTGTGGTAGAAGCTTACTTAATAGTTAAATCATTGTGCCAAAATGCTTTACTAGACAACACCAAAAAATCACCTTGTTGGTATTTACACATCATCAACAGCCCTCTCAAGATCATCCAATATACTATCAATGCTACCTCTTAGAAGTATAGTGGATACTGAGTTCCCCCTTATTCATTTCTCACAACAGTAACCTTTTAAAAAATGGCAATAAGAATAAAAAGGAGAGAAAAGAGAAACAGAAATATAAGCAACAATGCTTTTCATACCCTGGCACCACCGATTTCTTCCCATAAAACAGAATCAGCATATCCAAGATCTTCTGGGTTAGGCTACCCAAGCTTTAACTGTTGGCAACAAGATTGGTGTTAAAAATTAAAATCCTGCACATATTTTAGTATATTTGAAGCAATAAAGGAAACCTCTTTTGATAAAGAACAAAATCAAGCTAAATACAAGGCACCTAAGAATCTGTTATACAGGTGACATTCACAATAAATGTTGATATGTACCAGACCATAAATTTTGATCAAATCTGTTGGTCAAACTCTCCCGAATTATACCATGAGTGTTTTCCTTTTTTCCAGTAGAAACGTGCAAAGACTTAGAGCGGACTATGAGCAAATATTGGTGGAAATCTGATGGCAAGAAAGAAAAAGGCATACACTGGTTTTCTTGGGATAAATTATACTCGAGAAAAGCTAATGGAGGAATGGGATTTCGCAATGTAAGGGAATTTAAATGCTATCCAAAGGAGAAAAAAAAGAACCGCCTAAAATTTCAGTTCTATGGTAACATATTTTTTGATATCAATGCTAACTTTTTTTTTATGTTACAATAGCAATTTGCTCCTATCTATGGTAACACTTTCTAATCTCTACTGCAACGCTAAAAAAATATGTTAGCTTATATCAATTTTGGGGGATGTAAGGTAACATTTTTGCTTGTAACACCAAAAAAAGTGTTGGGAGAGGCCATATATGGTGTAGTTTGATGTTACGTTGTTGCTGGGAATGTTGTTTAAAAATAACATGTATTTCAAAATATTTAAAATTAATCCTTACATTTGTTTATCCTACTGTATTGTATGTTTGAAAATTGTATTACATTACAATTGCTAGTATTGCTTAATTACAAAAAATTGGTGTTGCAATAGATAAAATATACTGTAACTATATGCTATATAGGCCCACGGGTGGATCCCACTTATTCAATTTTGATCAAGCTATTGTATCACTCATTTTGCGTTACATTTAGGTCTTTTAGTGTTACAGTAGTTGCCTATTGTAACATTTTGTTCTCTGTTACAATAGATCAGTTAAGTGTTATATTAGGGTGTCTATTGTAATGCTCGTATACGTAACGCCCCTTGGTGTTACAATAGGCCTAATATAACGTTTTTTAGGCCTATTGTAACACCATTTGGGCATTATAATAGCCCACTTATGGTGTAGTAAAATGAATTAGTCTATAGATGATTATTAAATTATGCTCATGTGATTATTCATATATATTCAAAATATATATCTCCCACTATTTTTTTCAAATCAATAGCCCTAACTATTTATTCGGAAAGAATATCTTTTATATACTTTCTAGTGAGCCAAGATCCATTTTTCATCATATCTTAGGTCAGCTTTGGCTTTTCTCCCAAAACAAGCATTTGTCAATTATATCAACTAAATAACTCTTGGATAGCTTGGTGGAACAATATTTGTTCATATTTATCTAATAAATCTCGCCAAACTCTATGCCTCTAAGTTCACAATCCTATTGTGGAAAGTTAGTTAAGTCAAACCCAAAGGTCTAAAAGTATCATATACTTCAAAATGCCTTCCCACGATAGATGGGAGTACTTCGATTTGGCGAACCCACTCCTTATTGATCTAGGGGTTAACGTGTTGGACATATTAGAAGGCATCTAAAAAACTTAATATTAACATTAGGATTTGACCCACAACCTTACAAGTTCAATGAACCCGGTTTTGACAAAATTTCCACATGTCAGAAATAAAGAAGATACGTATTTAATTTCGTGTTTCATAAACATGAGAATCTCATGATCATTTGTAAATTTTAAATTCTTGAGTCGTAACAGATTTTATCTTTTTTAAGCAGGCATGGCGTGGGTGACGTATCTAATACATATATCCTTAATCTAATTAAGCATGTATCATTAAACTACTCTACTCATATATTCATCATATAAACATATATATGTAAAGTGTAATAAAGTAAACGTGGTTAATTATGGCTTCATCCTATGTGATCTTCATCAAGATAAAGACAAAGATCTAGTTCAATCTAAGGTGAATAATAAATACAAGCTAACTATTACATGTCTTCTTTCTTGAGTTGTCTATTCCTTGTATTGCTTCCTTGAATGGCTCCATGTGAGATTACCCTTCCTTGATATTAAATCTTCATGTACATTAGAAGAATGGAATATAAAAACTAATCTAATGAAATTACAAGAAGAACTCGAGTTACATTCGAGATTTATAATTACAAGATCAAACGACGTGCAAGCCGTATTTAAAAAACCAAAACCATTAACCTAAGGTCATAAGCCATAACCATCCACCATGGTCAATTAACACATAAGAAAATGTTAGAACACATAATCTGATCTTAACATATCATACCCATCATGATTTAATCATATTAATGAAAAATGGAAAAAATCGGAAAAACCAGAATAATATTCTGAAAACATTAAATCGCTGTTTACAGGCAGTAAACGACGTCAAACGCCTTACATCATATTCATTTTTGCTTGAAACTTGGCTGGATTTTAGCTTGGGCTCCATAATCTCCCCATTAGGCTTGGTAACAATTAGGGTTGATGATTGAGGGATCTAGACCCTTACTTGTTGAGGTGTTTCCTAAAGGGGTACATTCAAAGCACCCATAATAGCTCCATGTGACACTGAGGTCTGCATCTGCAAGTATTTTTGGGAGTCTATTAGGGACTTGATGTTCTATTGTTGGCTTTGTACATGTGAGGAAAGTTGTGAGACTTAAGAAAATAAAGAAGCATTAGAGGCGTGGAGTTCTAGGAATTCATTTTGAAGAGATTGGATTTGCAAATTTGTTGAAGTAGAAGGAGCATGCTGTGAGCTTGTGGAGAGAGAATCACCAAGAGAGTTTTGTTCAGATGCTCGATTCCCTATCGAATAGAGTATTTGTTTGCGAAAATTGGACACCAGACCCAGATTTCATAAAATCTGCAACATCTGATTCAGAATCTGTATCTAATACGATTCTCATAATAAGAACAAACATAAATCATGTATATATCAGTATACAGACATATTATATAATCATCATATGATTATAAAAATCAGATGAATATCGTATATTCAAATAATACATATACAAATATATTGTATAAACATCAAAACATGGCAAATCATGTACATGCTTGTAATAAAAAATGGTTAAATATATAAATAAATTAAACAATTTCGCAAGTAGCTCTGATTCCATTGAAGGGTTTCGAGCACATAAATGTAACGGAAATGATGTAAATTAAATTAAAACCAGAATAAAATTGAAACCCTGCGCATGATTCATGCGAAAATAGATATATAATTCGTAGTAAGAATCCTTACCTTATAGAAGTTTTAAGAGTTCAATAATGGAGGATTAATGGAGTTTCAAACCTTGTTGAATCACCACGTATCCCACTCTCGCGATCTACGCTCTACGGTATCCACACGAACACTTTTCCTGAAGGATTGATGTGTACAAGCACTTGAAAACTCCATCTCTACTCTCTTCCTTTTTCTCCTTGAAAGACTAGGGTTTTATAAACCATGTATTCTTATATATAAATCATCTCTCAAAGAGTTTACATAGAGAGAATAATGAGTTTCCTAGTTATAATCAAATTATAATTAATACTAATCTGAAATCCCAATTTATTATCTAATTAAGTCACACTTAATTAGTTAATAACTTATTTCGAAAATAGTTTAAGTAATTTCTTGATTTTATTTATTTAATTAATTAAGTCATACTTAATTAATATCATAAATAAAATAAATTACTTATTTAATTTCAATTCATATTTTAAATTATTTCTCCTTCAAGCGTTCTTTGTGTGACCTTGTAGGTTATTATTACGTTGGCAATAATTTTAATATCTCATATTAAAATTATGAATAATGAGCGGCATCTAGTAATACATCATTGCTACCCAAGTAATAATAATTATATCAGTGATTCGATTAAACCTTTCATGATAATATACAATATAATATAATCCCATTAACCAAATATTATAGATTAAACTAGAGGCATGTAATGTGTCATCCTCATCATAGTTTAATCCAAGTTTCTTTGATCAATGAGTAAACTATCATATCAAATCAACATTTGAGCGTGTCCACGCATTTCATAGTCTAACTCACACAAGAGGGCAATAATATCACTCCTAAAATTAGGAGGGTCAAATCCTTTCTAGATCATTCATATTTCTCATTCGATTCATTATATACATGAAATACACTTTTATCACTACCCGGTCAAAGGAAACTTTAAATGTAATCAAAGTACATTAATTCTCGTAAAAAATATAATGATTTCAAGTCTAAGGGCCATTGCATCATTATCACAATGAGAATTAATTATGACACAACAGACATGTACAAACTCACACTGGGTCTGTCCAACACCATGTGTAATTATATATGCCTGCGTTTTTAACTTTAGTATCAATATATCTATGATCAATGAGATGTGATCATCAGTCAGCAAACACACCAGTCTTAATGCATTATTATCGTCCCTTAATAATAATACTCGACTAGGGTCCTTTAGGAATATTGATACTATTCTCATAATCTCATTCCTAAGTCACGTACTTAGAGATATAGAATTCACATCATATTCCAAGGACATTTATTAATCTAACATTTATATCACAGTAAATTAAGACATAATAAATTATAAAAGGAATAACCGATAGAACATAAACATTAATAATCCAAATGTCTCACACTATAATATTATAGTGTTGTCTCTAGGGCACAAATACTAACATAATCTAATCAAAGCGTGCATCATTAACTATTCTATATACACATTCATACATCAATATGTAAAGTGCGGTATATAAACTTGCCTGGTTATGGCCTTTATCCTATGTGATCCTTTCAAGCTAATGAAAGAATGAAGGTTAATCTATGGTGAAAAATATAAATATAATTACAAGTCTTCATTCTTCTTGTCTTCATAGTTGCTCCTCCTCTTGGACCACCCCTTTTAGAAGTAAATTACATTGGAACAAACTATACTAATGTACTTACATAAGAAGACTCGAGTAAATTCGAGGTTAAATAGTTACAAGAATAATGAAAATGACATGCAAGTCGTATTTATAGAATCAAAACCATAAACTTTAATCTAAAGGTCTTAAATCCATAACCAACACCATGCTGAAGTAAACAAATAAAGAATCCCGCCCCTAGAATTTTTTTCGGAAGATTAGTCTTATACAAAAATCTCAATTTCGGAGCTATAGATCATATCTTCGCCATTCTTTGCCACTACTGAATCATATGCAGTTTCAAAAGCATGGATCATATACATACAATATGTTCTAGTACCCTATTTTGTCCGGACACAATTAACCATAACAACAGTTATATCAGATCATCACTACATGCATATTATCTTCATATCAATCATGGCAGATAATCGGCATACATAATATCATCATATTTATCATGGCAGATCATCAACATATTCATAATATCAAATATCTATCATGGCAGATTATCAGCACATGCATAATATACAAATCACATGCATATAGTCACGGCAGATTGAATACATGATATTATCATCAAAATCAGTAACAAACAAATGAATTAAAACCTTTCGTAAGTAGCTCTACCTCGACAAGGGTCTTCTATAGAACCTTCATGTAACAAAATCAATTCCAAAACCAATATTTTTAGAGAAATTTTTGAATCTAGTCAACATCATTATCCCGGGGATCTTCGATGACCATCTTTTCACTTGAGGGCACGTTCTCATTACTGGGAGCATCTACCTCAGGACACAGTGAAGCTTCAACCATTACAGATCCGTAGGGCGCGTCCTTCTTTGGAGGAGCATCAACCTAAGGGCAAGGCAAGGCTTCTAACATTGCATATTGTGAGGGCACGTCCTCTTTTGGAAGAGCATCAACCCTAGGAGGGTTATTTAAAAATTGAAATAATTCACACATTCCCTCTAATATTTCTCCATTTACTTTTTGTTGCACCGCATCTCCTTCACGCTCCATCATAGACTCCTCAACAATGCTTGTTATTCCCAGTGAACTAAGAATGAGATTTACAGAAGGGGGGTTGAATGTAAATCTCAAAACTTTTTCAAGTTTTAAGCAGTTTCTAGGCTAGTGTGTTTTGATGAACAAGTGTGTGTGAATTTCTTTCATCTAATGCAGACAGATATATATTCGAACACAAATGTAAAGAACACAACAGGCTTAAAAACTTTTCTGGTGGATTTGTTGTTCCACCAGAGATGTGTTATTTCAGAAAATTTGTGATTCAAAGAATTAAATCACAGCTACCTCCTAGTACAAACTAGATGATTTTCTCTCTGGATTTTTCTAAACAGCTCTTGAAAATTCACATCTAATTACTAGCTGCTACTTGGTTTATATATCACCAAGTTTACAAGTGAAGACAAAACTGTAAAATACAGATAAAAGATTCTTCACATGTTTCTTCTTCATTTCTCTATCCAATGCAAT
Source organism: Apium graveolens (assembly GCF_009905375.1). Lineage (NCBI taxonomy): Eukaryota > Viridiplantae > Streptophyta > Magnoliopsida > Apiales > Apiaceae > Apium > Apium graveolens. The sequence continues at coordinate 100,706,085 of NC_133654.1, forward strand.
TTAGGTTTAGCTATGAATCTTTGAATACTTCTTTGTTTGCACCAGAATGGAAATGCTGCATTTTCTTGATTCCTCCTAGAGGCTGCCACATTCCAGTTTGTCTCTGTCAACCCATGTGCCTCTGTCAGCTTATGAATTGTCACTATCAACTGCTATTGAACTAAGCATCCGTTGAAGCTTTCATCCGTTGATGCTTTATCCGTTGAGGCTTTATCCGTTGAAGCTTTATCCGTTGATGCATTTAGCAGTTGAAGCTTTATCCATTGAAGCACTCATCCGTTGATGGATGTTATACGTTGAAGCTTTAGAGACATCCGTTGAAGCTTTGTTTCTCATCCGTTGAAGGCCTTTAATATCAGTTAAGACTACTTCACTTATACAAAATTACAAGGCATGAAATATTTACAATTAGCCCTCCTATTTGCATATCCACTAGTAGTCAATATGACTGATAATTTCCCACAACATCTAAGAATTACAACTTAAATACAGAGAATGAAATGTGCTACAATACTAAACTTATTTCTAAGTAAAGCTACTCCTTCAACGGATAGCCAAAATGGTCTTATCCGTTGAGGCTACAAACACTAGATTTCTACTTAAGTGTTTTGTTTAACTTATCATCAAACTGATACACATATTACTAACAATCTCCCCCTATTTATGTCTACTAGAACTGTAGGCATAAATTTGGGTTCAACTTGATGATAAAAAACACTTAACAAACATATAAACCGAAATAAAGTAGAAATACAAAAGTGCTGCAAAAGTGTGTATACTGAGACAGAATTGAAGAATTACATTATTTCCAAGGGTGCTCCTTTAGTCTGAGCAGATTAATTTCTTTTCCTTTGATCCCTTATTTTCTTCCCTAGCCTCCTGTCATTCTTCTCTATTTGGAGTTGGATTTGTCTGTAGAATTCAGCTTCATCATCTTCATTGATGTCCAACTTAGATTGCATATCCTTGAGAGTTTCATTACTGGAAATCTTGAGCTGATCTTCAAGTCTGAAAAATCTTCTGACTCCTTTATTGTCTTTGAACTCCATCAACCAATGAGGTGATTTATGAATTGTAATTCCTCTCTCTTGGATGAGTAATGTTCTAGGCAAGGCATTGGGCTCCCACCAAGTTTTCCTTATGCTGGCAATCTTGTTGAGAATCTCAGTTTTTGCAGTCCTGGTAAAGCCAGAATCCTTTTTTATGGCTGAGTAGACTCTAACCAAGGTAGAATAGCCTTCATTCAGAATTTTGTAGAGAGGCTAAGTCCTTTCCCCACTTCCTTTATATTTAAACACTAGTCTTTCTGGAAGCTGTCTGTAGGCATCTATTCCCCTTACTTCCTCCAGCTCATCCAGATAGAGTTCAATGTCTGAAAATTCCTTTATGTCACAAATGTGAACATAATCATCCTTTGAGGCTTGTGGCTTAGGCTTAGGCTTCTGAGTGAATTTGATTGAGGTTAGAGGAGGTGTTGATTTAATTTTCCTTTTCTGTTTCTTTGATGGTGGAGAAGTGGTTAAGAAGGTGGGCAATTTGATGGTGTCCCAATCAATTGGTTCCTCCTTAGGAATGATTGTTTCACCATGGATGTTTATGAAGGGGTTAGGCACAATGGGTTCAGGAATAGAAGGTAGTGGTTTAGATTTTGATTGGGTTTCTTCAGTTTCATCTACCATCTTCCTTTTTGTATTGGCCTTCTTTCTGTTCCCTTTCTTCCATTCATTTCCTTCCATACTTCTTTCTTCCACATCATCACTAATCATGTCCCCCATACCTACATCTTCACTCTTGTCTTCAATTTCTTTCTTTTCTTCAGCTTGACTTGATTTTAACTGTTTTTCAAGCTTTGCTTGTGCTCTTTTGTCAGCCTTTAGCTTTTTAGCTTCTTCCTTCAACCTTCTGGTTTCTTCCCTCTTGGCTATTGAGAATTTGGGATGTCCTTGTATCACACAGATACTCTTTCCCTCTCTAAAGATAATGGCCATGTTCATCCTTTCAACCACATCCTTGGTCTCCTTGTGCTTCATGATATTACCACCCAAAATCTTGTCTTCATCAGGCTTTGGAAGAGGAAAGTCCACTTCTTTCAACTGAGCAAGGCTTAGAGGGTTCTTTGTAGAGTCCTTATTGGATCTGTTGTTGGGCTTGAGAACCATAGGTTTTAGATTCTTGGAAGAAGTCTCTCCAACCTTATTCCTCCTTACTGGCTTGAGCTCCATAATGATTGGCTCCACCTTTGTGCTATGCTTCACAGATTGTGATTTAGAAGTTGTAGAACCAAAGATTTGTTGCATCCTTTCATCAATTTTCTTCCTTTGCTCTTTGACTTTCATCTCAGCTGCTACTATCTGGATTAGATCAATTCCATCAAGCTTTCCTTTGTTTTGAAGAGTTGGAGAAGTGGTGATGGAAGGAACTAGCACTTTAGATATTTGAACTGTTGTTGATGGCTCTCCTTCCCCTTCCCTTTTATTCTCCCCCTTTTTGTTATCATCAAGGATAGGGGGGTCAAGCCTTGTGCTTTTGCCAGCTGCAATAGTAGATTTGTCTGAGATTGTTGATTTTGAAGAATGGTGACCACAGAGTCTTCAATGACTTGAACTCTTGTTTCCAACTTGGCCAGCCTCTTGTCAGCATCAGATTCCCTCCTCAATCTCAGCAACAAATCTTGCATAGTACCATAAGGCATAACTGAATCCAACTTCTCAGAATTGTAGAATTTCAGATCAGCAATATCATTTTTGAGTTCATTCATACTTAAATTCTGTCTGATATGCTGCAACTGCAAGAGATGCAGAGGGTCTAGATGAGCTTGAAGAATAGCCTTTGTACCAACATCTGTAGCCTCCTGAAGGACCTTTTGAATAGCCATTACTTGCTTGACCAAAGCTACACCAAACTGTCCTGGTGTAGATTTCTTTGACCATGCCCATTCAGGTAAATCTGGAACAGAACTTGGGCCTTCATCTCCCCCTAAGTTCATGCTCCCATCCAAAGAATTAGAGTCATCATCATTAGAATTTACTTCAAATTCTTCAGATGGCCGACCGGCTTGAGAAGGCATCCTACTAACAGCAGCTTTATCTCTTTGAAGAGATTCTGAAGTGTGCACTATGTTCAAAGTCTGCTCTGCCTCCACATTGCCCTGAGCAGCCAACAGTTGATAGGCTGAAACAGGATGAGTAAAAGTGTCAGCATCCAAGGAAATGTTATCAATTTCAGCTTTGTAGATTTGCTGAAATTGTCTTTCCTTTTCAGCATCATCCACAATCATTGACTCACGAGCAATGGCTGGATCCACCCTTATAGCTTCTGTACCTGCTTTCTCTCATTTTCTCTATGTTCTTGCATCAGGGGCTCCCCCTGGCTCACACACACCCTCACACCCTCACCCTCACCTACTAAGGTGGCACTCCCCTCACTTACTTTTGCCATGCTGGAAGAAATAGCATGCATATTTTGACTCTCAACCTCTCCTTCTGCCTGGGAGCAACCCAGCCTCTCACTCAAATTATCACTCCCTTCCCTCAATCCTAGAAGTGATTGTACAGTAACCATGTCTTCTACACTTGGAATTGAATCAGTTATATGTGTAGAGACCATCAACGGATAGGGAGTATCCGTTGAAGTGGAAACTGATGATATCAACGGATAACTGCTGTTAAGCTTATCCGTCGAAGAACAACCACTTGTCAACGGATGAGAGATATCCGTTGAAGAAGGAAAAGATGTAGATATTGAAAGTGACATAATTGTTGAATCTGTGTGAATTGATTTTAAGTGAGGTGACACAGATTCTAAGGAAAAGATGTAGATATTAAAAGTGACATAATTATTGAATCTGTGTGAATTGATTTTAAGTGAGGTGACATAGATTCTTCAACTAAGTCTGAAAGAATTGGCTGATGATCCAACAAGTCATCTAACAGATGATGATCACCAGGATTTGAGTGGGGCTCCTCCCTGAGTTTTAAAGAGGGAGAATCAGGAATTGATGTGAATATCATATCCACATCCAGAGATGGTGATGGAGAATTTGGTGATTGTTGTGTGTCTATTATGAGAGAATGGGGCTGTGACTCCACATTTGCTGGAGCCACATCAAGCTGAATTTGAGAAGGCAAAGATACAGGTGGATGTATCTGTGCAGTGTGTGCCCCCTGTGTGGAAACTAGGGTTTTAGCCTTCTTTCTTCTTGAAAAAGCTTTGACAGGTGAATGTGTGGCTTCAGTGTCCCTCCCTATTTTGTTCTGTGTCCCTAGTTGGGGACTATTTTCAATAGCTGCATCCTTTTGGGAGGATGCAACTAGGGATGTGTTTGACTCCTTTTGAACCACCACAGTCTTTTGAGAAACTGTGGCTTGGCTGGCTAGGGTGCCACTCACCTCTCCCACCTTATCCTGGGGGGTTTCTTGATGTTCACCCCTCCCCTCACCACTCACACCCTGTTCACTCCCTTCAGGGTTTTTGGTAGTTGTTACAACTGTTGTCTTTTGAGAAACAACAGAGGTGGTTTTCTTTGACTTGTGTTTTGGAATTTTAGGTTTGGTGGCTTTGGTAGGAATCTGTTAGGACAAAGACACAGATTCCATTTCCATACTAGAAGACAAAGAAACAATGGGGGTGGAAGATGTAGGAGTTGCACAAGTGTTTTCCTCACTTACCTGAGGTGCATTCATTATTGGTAAATATACCAATGGCACCTGGCTGTTGAGGTTAATTCTCAAAAGGTCTACAAGGACCCTTTTCTCTTGTGCCCAGCATTTGAGTTTATTGCTCTCATTAGTTATGACCAAACCTTCAGCAACATGGTTAACCAATAATATAAAGAATCTAGCATAGTAGATGTTATGAGGTCTATTAGCTTTGTTACCTAACCTGGAACCTAATTCTAGCATGACATAGTTGCTAAAATTAAAGTACCTATCAGAAACTAGCATATAGAGAATATTAACATGAGATGAAGTTATGGCATCAAAATTGCTAATCTTCCCAGAGAAAACCTTGATAAAGGCATCTCCAAGAAAACTCCATTCTTTCCTAAGGCCCTTTCTTCTAATGCTCCCTAAACTAGCAGAATCAAAAGAATAGCCTATGGAATCTAACATAGCAGATACATCATTATCAGTGTGTGGTGTCATGGCATTATTCTCAGGTAACTTAAAGCATGACTGCATATCATCACAGTTAATACAATAATCCTTACCTTTGAGAGAGAAAGCAATGGTCATATCTGTAGAGTTGAACTCTGCAGTTGTCCAAATCTCCTCAATTACCTCACAATAGATAGTTGGGGCTTCCAGCATTGCATAGCTTAGTTTGCAGTTCTTGATGAAGTCCATCATCTTGTGATAATCTGAATGGGCTTCATTCTTTTCCACTAAGGCTACGAAATTGTTCTTTTCATAAACAAAGCCAGACTGAGACATAATCTTGACTACTGGTGCCATTGTTGTGAGTAGAGGTTGCAGAGAAAATATTGAGAGTTTTGGGAGAGAAAGAGAATAAAAATTGTAAGAAAGCGTAAAGTGAAAATAAGAATTCAATGGGCTTTTATACTTTCTTGAATTAAAACGTAAATAAAATGATTAAATGATACTTTTAAATAAATTACAACCGTTTGAGAATAAAGAAAACTGTAGAAATTCTGAAAACTGCCTTTGATACAAATACATACAACAGTGTATATCTGTATCAACGGTTAAGTAAACAAATCAACGGCTGTGACACACTTAAAATAACTGATGTGACACTTCAACGGATGAGGTAAATAGTTATCCGTTGAAGGTTAACACTGTTTTATCCGTTGAAGGATAAAATTACCAGAAATGTATTTGTCTTTCAACGGATGTTCATCATCCGTTGATAGAACAATTTTGGCTTTCAACGGATAGGGAATATCCATTGATAGAATAATCTTTACTTAAAGCCAATTTTGTTCTTGCCACAAATTCATTTCAGGCTTCAAAGCAGATTATAATGAGGACATGAATTTATGAATAATTAAGCATACCTAGCTCACATACTAATCTTGTGAATGTTGATTCATCAAGTGGCTTGGTAAATATGTCTGCAATCTGCTTTTCACTTGGAACAAAATGAAGTTCCACTGTACCTTTCATCACATGTTCCCTTATGAAGTGGTACTTGATGTCAATGTGCTTGGTTCTTGAGTGCTGCACTGGATTTTCAGTAATGGCAATGGCACTTGTGTTATCACAGAATATAGGAATTTTGTCAACAGTTAGTCCATAGTCAAATAGTTGATTCCTCATCCACAGTATCTGTGCACAGCAACTACCAGCAGCAATGTACTCAACTTTAGCTATTGATGTTGAAACATAATTTTGCTTCTTGCTGAACCATGACACAAGTTTATTCCCTAGAAATTGACAGGTACCAGTTGTGCTTTTCCTGTCTATTTTGCAACCTGCATAATCTGCATCTGAGTAGCCAATTAGATCAAAACCAGACTCTCTAGGGTACCAAATTCCTAGATTTGGAGTCCCTTTGAGATATCTGAAAATCCTTTTAATAGCCACTAAGTGAGATTCTTTAGGGTCAACTTGAAATCTAGCACAGAGACATGTAGAAAACATTATATCAGGTCTACTAGTAGTTAAATATAAAAGTGAACCAACCATGCCTCTATAACTTGAGATGTCTACAGACTTTTCAGCCTTGTTTAATTCAAGCTTGGTGGCAGTGGCCATGGGAGTTTTTGCAGATGAACAATCCATTAAGTCAAACTTCTTTAAAAGATCATAAATATATTTAGTTTGACTAATGAAAATTCCATCACTAACTTGTTTAACTTGTAAACCAAGAAAATAAGTTAGCTCTCCCATCATGCTCATTTCATATTTACTTTGCATTAACTTAGCAAACTTTTTACAAAGCTTATCATCTGTAGAACCAAATATAATATCATCTACATAAATTTGAACAAGTATTGTAGAGCCATTAACATTTCTAAAGAAGAGAGTTTTGTCAACAGTACCTCTTGTGAAGTGATTATCTAGAAGAAATTTTGACAAATCTCATACCAGGCTCTAGGTGCTTGCTTTAGTCCATAGAGTGCTTTCAACAGATAATACACATAGTCTGGAAAATTTGGATCTTCAAATCCTGGAGGTTGGCTTACATAAACTTCTTCCTCCAATTCCCCATTCAGAAATGCACTCTTGACATCCATTTGATAGACCTTGAAATTGGCATGGGCTGCATAGGCCAGAAAGATTCTGATGGCTTCAAGTCTGGCAACTGGAGCAAATGTCTCATCAAAATCTATTCCCTCTTGTTGAGAATAGCCTTTAGCAACCAATCTGGCTTTATTTCTTATGACAATGCCATTTTCATCCATCTTGTTTCTGAATACCCATTTTGTGTCAATAGAACTCTTGTTCTTTGGCTTGGGTACCAGCTTCCATAGTTTGTTCCTTTCAAATTGGTTTAGCTCCTCTTGCATTGCTAAAATCCAATCTGGATCCAATAGAGCTTCTTCCACTCTCTTAGGTTCCTCATGTGATAGAAAACTACTATACAGACATTCATCTTGAGTAGCCCTTCTAGTTTGCACTTTAGATGTAGCATCACCAATGATTAGTTCAAAAGGGTGATTCTTGGTCCATTTCCTTTGAGGTGGTAGATTAGCTGTAGATGAGGTTGCCTCAGTATCGTCATGATGTGAGATAGAATGTTGATTGGTTGAAACTCCCCCTGAGTTGCTAATCCTTTGAAAGGAATTGGGAGTTCTATCAACTGATGAAGTGAAATGATTATCCGTTGACAGACTGTGATCAACGGATGCTTCATTATGAACTTCAACGGATGATGCACTTTTTCTTTCAACGGATGCTGCATTGCTTCTATCAACGGAAGCTGAATTATGACTTTCAATGGATGCAGCATTCTGTACATTATCCAAAGGCAGATTTTGAATTCTTTTCGAGGTGCCTTCTCCATCATTCTCATCTTCGCTATCATCACAATATATCTCAATGTTGTCAAATTTGAGTCCTTCATGATGTCCCTCATCTGTCAGTCCATCAATCTTTTTATCATCAAACACAACATGCACAGATTCCATGACAATGTTGTTTCTTAGATTGTAGACTCTATATGATTTTCCAGCAAAATAACCAACAAATATTCCTTCATCAGCCTTTGCATCAAACTTCCCTTGGTGATCAGGTTGATTCCTTAGAATGTAACATTTGCAACCAAAGACATGTAGAAAGTTTAAAGTTGGTTTTCTTCTCTTGAACAATTGATAGGGAGTCATGCCTTTTGCCTGATTAATTAGAGAAATATTCTGAGTGTAACATGCACAGTTAACCGCCTCAGCCCAAAAGTATGTTGGGAGTTTTGACTCTTCAAGCATTATTCTTGCAGCTTCAATTAGTGATCTGTTCTTCCTTTCCACCACACCATTTTATTGTGGAGTCCTTGGAGCTGAGAATTCATGCATGATCCCATTTTCTTCACAGAACAACTTCATGGTTGTATTCTTGAACTCAGTTCCATTGTCACTCCTGATATTCCTTACTTTGAAATCTGGATGATTGTTGACTTGCTTGATATGGTTGATGATGATTTCACTAGCTTCATCCTTTGATCCAAGGAAATAAACCCATGAAAACTTTGCGAAATCATCTACAATCACTAGGCAATATCTTTTCCTTGAAATTGACAATACATTGACTGGTCCAAAAAGATCCATGTGTAGCAGTTGTAATGGTTCATCAATTACAGATTCAAGTTTCTTACTGAATGATGCTTTCTTTTGCTTTCCTTTCTGACAAGCATCACACAGTCCATCCCTTGTGAATTCCACTAGAGGGATTCCTCTAACTAAGTCCTTTTTGACTAGATCATTCATTGTCTTGAAATTCAAATGGGACAGCTTCTTATGCCATAACCAACTTTCATCTGGACTTCCTTTACTGTTAGGGCGAAAACATGCACTAATATTCACGCAAGTATACACGTTCGCAAGTAATATAGAATACTTTCTAGTTCGTTCCCTCAGAGACTCAGACTAAGTTATTGTCTAATTAAACTCACTCACCAATGTATGATTACTTCTCAATGTTAAGATAATAACACTTAAAATTGTTGATTAAATATTAACTATAATTAACTACTTAATTAACCACTTAACTAACACTTCAATTTATCAATAATAAAACACTCATGAGATCACAACTTCATTATTACTTCCTTCTATAGCCATTGTTATTACCTTTAGCATGTGACAGTGATGACATTAATCGAATAACACGAAACTGATAAAAGCCAACTTTCATTGTACTAATACCATTCTACCAAGCATCTACAATTAAGATAGAAGTTGAATAGTCATCAATTATGTTGAGTTCCTATATGTCTACAGAAATTGACAACACAACGATTTAAGCACAAGTTATTCCTTTTGATTACATAGGGAAAATAAAACTGTTAGAATTACCCACTAATCATGCACAACGTACATGAACCTATACTAGCATGGCAAGTTCTAAATCTCAAGATCCACCGTCGCTTCACAAGAGATTAACACCCTATCTTATATGTTCGCGACGCACATAAGACGAATACGCACAACCAATACTAGATATCATGCAATCATCACACACTAAAGTATTAAACAATTAACTAAAGAATTCTATAATAAATCCGTTGCAACCCCATGATCACGATTAGCCCATAATAGAACTTATCGCCATCATGGGTTCATATGAAATCATGATAAACAACACAAGAAAATAATAACTAAACTAATTATATTAAAACAGAGTACGTCACAAGAGTAAATAAGTCAAAGCAAGAAAACTAGCATCCAACGTTACAACGAAACAAGAATCACAAGAATATATGCTTCCTCTTCGCTGCAGTGTGCTAAATCGGTCTTCTTCCTTATCTCCTTCGCTTCTTGCGCAAAACACAATCTAAAACATAATCTCCTTCTTATTCTCTATGAAAACGTCTCAAATCTACTTATATAATAGTCCCATAAAACTCAGATTACATAGAAGTTGGAAGCCAAACAGAAGTAGAAGTCTAAAATAATTCAGCTTTTTCCCCGACCCTGCGCGGCCGCTCAGCATTTCTGCGCGGGCGCGCAAGGCTGCTGCGCGGCCGCTCAGCATTGCTGCGCGGGCGCGCAGGACCCTACTGGAAAAATTCCAGGTTTGCTCCGTTTCTTCGCCGTAATCTGCCCGTTCTTTTCCTCTCTCAATGGTGAACACATGCCAAGGCTTATTCTTGATGATTCCTCCTCCGAAATGCAACTAATACCCTGAAATGCATAAACACTAGAAAAACGCATCAAATACACAAAATACTTGATTTCAAGACACCAATTTAAGCCATTTTAAGACGTTCTAAGTGGTATAAAATGCCACTTATCACACCTCCAAACTTAAATCGATGCCTGTCCTCAAGCGTCACAGACTCAAAACAAATAAAAATATGCATGCATGCAATCTATATGAAAATGCAACGATCCCCCTTACTACAATTAACCAACCAAATTGTCACGTCTCAACGAATGCAGTTAGACACTAAAGATCAATAAACTCATGCAAACGGACATACAGCCAGAAACGTGGTGTGTGCAAATGCTTAACAGATATGCTTCGGAACTAGACCAATTACTATGACTAGACTATCCTCAAGGCAATCCTACGATTATACAAAGAATAAAAATTTTAGGCACAAAGTGATATACAACACTACAAGAACTCTGGAGCTTACTACGGAATCGTGCTTTTTATTTACAACTCAAATGCTTATTTGACCGTGCAATGAGTGAGGTCCATAAAAGACTTATACAATGGTATCCATGTAACGAGCGTTAGGTTAGCGGATCCCAGACTCTAAAAGCCTTAGGTCACTAGGCACAAAGTCCCCTAAGAACTTAATAACTCGAATACCAAAGAGCCCACTCTTGATCAATTATGCAAAAATTTTATTTTTTTTTTATTTTTTTTATTTTTTTTTTCTCTGAGCAAGTGCGTTTCGCTCCATCTTGCTCAACCCTAGACTACTCGCATAACATGCGAGCCGGCTACTAGCCATTTGACGCCTAGCCACAACTAGCAACAAATTCCATTTTTACTCCATTTTTTTTCTTTTTCATGCCTTTACCACTAAGAACCTATTATCAAATTCTAAGCATAATAAATATATTATCCTCGAAAATAATCAGATCATAACAACAATCTATCCCTTAAGCATTCTCTAAGACTTAGTGAAAATACAAGTGCTTCTAGCATGCATATCAACCTACACAACTTAATAACACTTTAATGCTATCACTACACTCGCATCAATATCACAATTCAGTCGATAAATTATTGCAAAAGGGATCATGGTATATGCATGAGCTATATGATATGACAAACAAATAAAGCTATATAAAAAAACTATATGGCAAAAATTATGCAACTATATGAACTAACTATCATGAATATGCAGCTATATGACACACACAAAATATTCCTTAACTACCACCCCCAAACTTAAAATCTTCACTGTCCCCAGTGAAGGTAGTAGAAAGGAACGCAGGGTATACCTACTCGGAGTCATCATCATCATCACCCTCAGTGGGTGGAGTATCAGGCGGCGGGTATGCAGAGTCCTCACCAAAAACTGGCCACTGGATATCAGCTCCAATGCCTCGAAAAGCAGTCCCTAACGCAAGAGTGAGCTCCTGAGCAAACCTGCTCTGCGTCTCATACATGGCATCCATCCTCCGTGAAAGCCTCCTATACTGGGCATCACCCATCCCAGCACCCTCCTGAGCTCTCGAAGAACCAGCCTCACCACGCCCTGGCCTAGCCATAGTAGCACCTCGTGCTGGACGTCCTCCTGGAAGACGATAACCCAGCCCATGATCCTCAGGCTCACCACCGGTCCACTCCTGCATCCCATTCAGAGTGCCAGAATCTATCGGAGCTGCTGGCAACTGCAACTGCTCATGAGCCGGCCAGTTCACTCCTACTGCTCGGCATAGCTTCGTAACCGTGGATGCATAAGGGATGTTCATATGCTTTGCTCCCCTCAAAAACTTCAGAATTCCTTGGTAGATAAACTCACCAAGGTCCACATAGTATTCCTCATTCAGAATTCCCCACAACAACTGTGCTCTCTCAACTGTGACCTCGTGTGCATGTGAAGAAGGAAAAATATTAGCACATATAAATGCATTCCATGCACGGGCATACCTGTTCATGGCGATCGCCGGAAAGTGACGATACTCATTATTGGCTGGACTGCGGTTCCAAACTGTGCCCGGTCGACAGAGAGTCGCACAAATCAAATCCAAGTCAAAATCCTCAGCAGTCTTTTCATTCCAGTTCTCCTCCTCGGGCTTCCTCTCTCGCTGTCCAATCACACGGCGAATCGCCGCAGGATGATAATCAACCGTCAGCCCACGAACTACAGAAAACCCATTCTTTTCAGCCTTCGCGTTCGCGTAGAACTCGCGAACAACACTCATCGGTACTGCTTCAGGTGACTCACAAAAAGCTATCCACCCCTTCTCTGCAATCATGGGCAACAACTCACCATCCCTCCCTGATGGTAAAAACCCCCTCTCCTTCAGAATCGGCTTCCCCAACAGCCTAGTGTACTCCTCCTCCGCAGCTCTGTCAGTTAACCGAGGCCTTGCAGCAGTACCCCTTGATGAATCAGCAGTAGGAACTGTGCTGCTGCTGTCAATAGTGCGTGCTCTCTTGGGTGCCATTGATTTGTGAATAAAAGTGTGTAAGAACTGATTTTTGATGTTTATGAGAGGGTTTAAGTGTAGGAAGTTTGTGGGAGATATGTAGGATAGGTGTATGTATATATAGGGTGTGGAGTAGGTTAAATTAGATTAGGAGTGGGGTTGAGGGATAAAATCATGGGGTAATGGGAAAAGAATTCGTGGGTTTATGGGCTGTGATGGGTTTTTGTGTTTTTGTTTTTTTTTTTTTTTTTTCTGAACTGCAAAAAATTTTCTGGAACTCGACCCCTGCGCGGCCGCTCAGCATAGCTGCGCGGGCGCGCAGAGGGTCTCCGGAAAAAAAAAATTTCAGCCCCTGTTTTCTGATTTTTTTGTGTTTTTGGATAGGTTATTAACTTCTAAGGGTTCCTGTAACAACAATTCATGGGTTGCCTCCCACGCAGCGCTTCTTTTCGTTATTAGCTTGACGTTCCGTACCTTTCTCAAGTAGTCAACAAAATGGCACTAACCACCTCTCGGTTTGCCATGTCCCCATAGTAGTGCTTCAACCGCTGACCGTTAACCTTGAATGCTTGGTCCGAATCATTCTCAAAAATTTCCACCGCTCCATGTGGAAACACAGTTTTGACAATAAAAGGTCCAGACCATCTTGATTTCAACTTCCCAGGAAAAAGTCGGAGCCGAGAGTTGAATAACAAAACTTGTTGCCCTGGCACAAATAACTTAGGATGTAGCTTCCTATCGTGCCACCTCTTCACCTTTTCCTTATACATTTTGTTATTCTCGTACGCTTGCAGTCGAAATTCATCAAGTTCATTAAGCTGAAGCATTCTTTTCTTACCAGCTGCATCTAAATCCAGGTTCAATTTCTTCAATGCCCAGTAGGCCTTATGCTCAAGCTCCGCCGGTAGATGACATCCCTTACCGTACACCAACTGAAACGGTGACATCCCAAGTGGAGTTTTGTATGCTGTTCTGTAAGCCCAAACAGCTTCATCGAGCTTTAAAGACCAATCCTTCCTTGACGGACAAACAACCTTCTCTAGAATGCACTTTATCTCTCTGTTAGACACTTCCGCTTGACCATTTGTTTGCGGATGATAGGCAGTAGCTACTCGATGATTCACATTATAACGCTGCATCATAGAAGTGAACTTACGGTTGCAAAAATGCGATCCTTCATCACTTATGATTACCCGAGGCGTTCCAAACCTTGTGAAAATTTGCTTATGAAGAAAATTTAGCACTGCCTTTGCATCATTTGTCGGTAAAGCTTTAACTTCGACCCATTTTGAGACATAATCGACTGCCAGCAAGATGTACTGATTATTGCAAGATGAGATAAAAGGCCCCATGAAATCGATTTCCCATACATCAAAGACCTCAACTTCAAGCATCACATTTAATGGCATCTCATCCTTCCTTGACAAATTTCCCACTCTTTGGCAACGATCACACCTTAAAACAAACTGATGAGCATCCTTGAACAAAGTAGGCCAGAAAAAACCTGCTTGCAGAATACGAGCTGCCGTCTTATCACCTCCATAGTGTCCACCATAAACCGTGGAATGGCAGTCTCGTAATATCCCCTCCGTCTCACAGAACGGGATACATCTCCTGATGATCTGGTCAGCTCCCTGTCTAAACAAATATGGTTCATCCCACATATACCACTTCACCTCATGCAGAAACTTCTTCTTTTGAGCGGATGTCAAATTAAGCGGCATTATATTGCTGAAAAGATAGTTTACAATATCTGCAAACCATGGTTCTTCCTCCTGAATTGCAAACAACTGCTCATCCGGAAAAGATTCATTGATTAACGTCCTATCTTGTGAAGTAGAATCGGGATTCTCCAACCTAGAGAGATGGTCAGCTACTTGATTCTCGGTACCTTTTCTATCTTTGATCTCTAACTCAAATTCTTGAAGTAAAAGCACCCAACGAATGAGTCTCGGCTTCGAATCCTTCTTAGAAACCAGATAGCGAATAGCTGCATGATCAGTGAATACTGTCACTTTCGTACCAAGCAGATAAGATCGAAATTTCTCAAAGCCAAAGACTATAGCCAAAAGCTCCTTCTCAGTAGTGGTGTAGTTCAATTGGGCCCCATTTAAAGTCTTACTCGCATAGTAGACCACATGGAAGAGATTTTTCTTGCGTTGTCCCAGAACTGCACCTACCGCATAGTCACTCGCATCACACATCATCTCAAACGGTTCTGTCCAATCTGGTGCTGTAATAACTGGTGCCGTGATCAAACTCTCCTTGAGAGTCTCGAATGCTGCCAAACATTCATCATCAAATTTGAAAGGCACATCTTTCTCAAGTAAATTGCACAACGGCTTAGATATCTTTGAAAAGTCCTTGATGAATCGCCGATAAAAACCCGCATGACCGAGAAAACTACGGATTCCTTTCACCGAATTAGGTGGGGGAAGATTTTCAATGACTCCCACCTTGGCCTTGTCCACCTCCAGACCTTTGCTAGAGACCTTATGCCCAAGGATAATGCCTTCACGCACCATAAAATGACATTTCTCCCAATTAAGCACCAAATTAGTTTCCACGCATCTTTTGAGTACGGCGCGCAGATTATTCAAACATTCATCATATGAGTGTCCAAAGACGGAGAAGTCATCCATGAACACTTCGACGTTATTTCCAATCATGTCAGAGAATATAGCCATCATACATCTCTGAAAGGTGGCCGGGGCACCACATAACCCAAACGAAACTCTATGAAAAGCAAATGTGCCAAATGGACAAGTGAAGGTAGTCTTTTCCTGATCCTCTGGTGCAATACAAATCTGATTATACCCGGAATAACCATCCAGAAGACAAAAATACTCATGTCCTGCCAATCTGTCAAGCATTTGATCAATGAATGGGAGAGGGAAGTGATCCTTCCTTGTGGCTTTGTTCAATTTTCTATAATCCATGCATACTCTCCATCCTGTAACTGTTCGAGTAGGGATGAGCTCATTCTTTTCATTTGCGACCACAGTGATACCTCCTTTCTTAGGTACACATTGCACGGGGCTCACCCACGAGCTGTCAGAAATAGGATAAATGATGCCTGCATCTAGCCATTTCAGAATTTCTTTCTTCACCACCTCCTTCATGATCGGGTTCAGTCTTCGCTGCTGTTCCACAGTTGGCTTACTACCTTCCTCTAACAGAATTTTATGCATACAATATGAAGGACTTATCCCCTTGATGTCTGCTATGGTCCATCCTATAGCCGATTTGAATTCTCTCAAAATCCTTAAGAGCTTGTCTTCCTCACTACCTGAAAGGTCAGCTGAAATAATAACAGGTAACGTAGATGAATCACCTAAAAAAGCATACCTCAAGTGTTCAGGTAATGGTTTGAGCTCCAAGGTAGGTGCTTCCTCTATTGATGGTTTGAGCTTCCCTTCAGCATTCTTAAGGTCAGAAGTACCAAGAGATTCAAATGGTATGTCGAGCTTTCGCTTCCATGGAGAAGCGTTCAGATATTGTAATTGCTCGTTGCTATCTTCATCATCGCTGTCAAAATCCCCCACTAAGGCCTTTTCCAATGCATCAGACATTAGCATGTGATCGAGTTCCGAAGTAACCGCAGAATCAATCACATCCACTTTTAAGCACTCCTCATCTTCTGTAGGGAATTTCATTGCCTTGAATACGTTGAAGGTCACATCCTGATCTTGGACCCGCATAGTAAGTTCCCCTTTTTGCACATCTATCAAGGTATGGCCAGTAGCCAAGAAAGGCCTCCCCAAGATTATGGGAATCTTCTTATCTTCCTCAAAATCCAGAATAACAAAATCTGCAGGAAAGAAGAGCTTATCCACCTTGACGAGCACATCCTCAACTATGCCCCTTGGGTAAGTAATGGAACGGTCCGCCAATTGTAGCGACATGTATGTGGGTTTTGGATCAGGCAGATCCAGCTTTTTAAAGATCGACAACGGCATCAGATTAATGCTTGCTCCCAAATCATAAAGGCACTTGTCAAAAGTTAGATTGCCAATGGTGCAAGGAATGGTGAAGCTTCCTGGATCTTTCAGTTTTGGTGGTAACTTTTGTTGCAGAACCGCGCTACATTCTTCCGTGAGAGCAACGGTTTCAAGGTCATCCAGTTTCACCTTCCTTGAAAGAATAGTCTTCATAAACTTCGCATAACTAGGCATTTGTTCCAGCGCCTCAGCGAAAGGTATATTGATGTGAAGTTTCTTGAACACCTCCAGAAACTTCCCGAACTGTCTATCCAGCTTTTGTTGCTGCAATCTCTTAGGAAAAGGTGGTGGAGGATAGAGCTGTTTCTCCCCTGTATTAGCCTCAGGCAGAGTGTGTTCAACAGTAGTCTTCTTTGGTTCCGCCGCTTTCTCCTTTTGCTTAGATTCTTCATCTCTAACTTCAGCTTCGACTTCTTTTGCCTTTTCAGCATCAGCTACTTTTCCAGACCTTAAGATAATAGCCTTGACTTGCTCTTTAGCTTCCTTCATGCCTGGTACTTTCGTGTCACTGGGAAGAGTGCCAGGTTGACGATTGAGCACTGCATTGGCTAATTGACCGATTTGATTTTCCAAGGTCTTGATAGAAATCGCCTGACTCTTGCACAACAGCTTAAGTTCCTCAAAATCAGCACTAGTAGGTGCAGCTGCACTTCCCTGTTGAGGATATGATTGCCTTGTAGCATACTGTTGTGGTTGCTGGAATCCAGGTGGGTTAAACTGTTTACTTACTCCTTGCTGATATGTTGGCTGAATAGCATTCTGATTATTCCCCCAGCTGAAATTTGGATGATTTCTGTTGTTAGGATGATAGGTCGCTGGCACAGGCTGCTGTTGTCGCTGATAATTATTCACATACTGAACAGATTCGTTGACAAGAGAACACTGATCCGTAGCATGAGAATCAACCTTCATACGTAGCCAAAGAATCAACCTTCATTGATAGCGCTTGGAGCTGGGCTGCAATAGCGGTGGCTGCATCAACTTCCAGAATACCTACTACCTTGCCTGACGTCATCCTCTGAGTTGGGTTTTGATGCTCATTTGCAGCCATTGTCTCGATAAGATTATACGCCTCAGTATAGCTTTTAGCCCATAAGGCGCCTCCAGCTGCTGCATCGAGCATGGGCCGAGATTGGGCCCCCAAACCATTATAAAAACCAGTGATTACCATCCAATCAGGCATTCCATGATGTGGACATTTTCTCAACATTTCCTTGTAGCGTTCCCAAGCCTCACACATAGATTCTGTAGGTTACTGCGCAAATTGAGTAAGAGCACTCCTCATAGAAGCAGTCTTTGCCATTGGATAAAACTTCACCAGAAACTTTTACGCAAGATCTTGCCACGTAGTGATTGACCCAGCTGGTTCAGAATGTAACCAGTCTTTAGCTTTATCCCTCAGTGAGAATGGGAAAAGCCTCAACTTGATAGCCTCATCAGTCACGCCATTATACTTAAAAGTGCTGCAGATCTCGACAAAATTCCTTATGTGCATGTTGAGGTCTTCAGTTGCCGCTCCTCCAAAAGAAACAGAATTCTGCACCATCTGAATAGTGCCCGGCTTGATTTCAAAGGTGTTAGCTTGAATAGCCGGATGAAGGATGCTTGACTGAATGTCATCAATTTTAGGCCGAGAAAAATCCATAAGAGCTGGATCAGCTTGAACAATACGATCTCCCATGTTTACTGGTTCTTTCTGCTCAGTTCCTGAATCCGAATCCTCAAAATCTAACTTCTCCGGAGTATCAAGAACTTCGTCTTTCTCCTCAGCTGTATCTAAGGTCCTCTTGCGAGCACGAGAACGAGTTTGCATAAACGCTTGCTAAAGTACCTGAAACACAACCGAAAAGAGTAATTAACTACTACGTCCTAATCACTGAGTCCTAATGACCAATGATGGTAAGTACATAAACTAAACAAATACGCCGAGTCCCCGGCAGCGGCGCCAAAAACTTCTTAGGGCGAAAACATGCACTAATATTCACGCAAGTATACGCGTTCGCAGGTAATATAGAATACTTTCTAGTTCGTTCCCTCAGAGACTCAGACTAAGTTATTGTCTAATTAAACTCACTCACCAATGTATGATTACTTCTCAATGTTAAGATAATAACACTTAAAATTGTTGATTAAATATTAACTATAATTAACTACTTAATTAACCACTTAACTAACACTTCAATTTATCAATAATAAAACACTCATGAGATCACAACTTCATTATTACTTCCTTCTATAGCCATTGTTATTACCTTTAGCATGTGACAGTGATGACATTAATCGAATAACACGAAACTGATAAAAGCCAACTTTCATTATACTAATACCATTCTACCAAGCATCCACAATTAAGATAGAAGTTGAATAGTCATCAATTATGTTGAGTTCCTATATGTCTACAGAAATTGACAACACAACGATTTAAGCACAAGTTATTCCTTTTGATTACATAGGGCAAATAAAACTGTTAGAATTACCCACTAATCATGCACAACGTACATGAACCTATGCTAGCATGGCAAGTTCTAAATCTCAAGATCCGCCGTCGCTTCACAAGAGATTAACACCCTATCTTATATGTTCGCGACGCACATAAGACGAATACGCACAACCAATACTAGATATCATGCAATCATCACACACTAAAGTATTAAACAATTAACTAAAGAATTCCATAATAAATCCGTTGCAACCCCATGATCACGATTAGCCCATAATAGAACTTATCGCCATCATGGGTTCATATGAAATCATGATAAACAACACAAGAAAATAATAACTAAACTAATTATATTAAAACAGAGTACGTCACAAGAGTAAATAAGTCAAAGCAAGAAAACTAGCATCCAACGTTACAACGAAACAAGAATCACAAGAATATATGCTTCCTCTTCGCTGCAGTGTGCTAAATCGGTCTTCTTCCTTATCTCCTTCGCTTCTTGCGCAAAACACAATCTAAAACATAATCTCCTTCTTATTCTCTATGAAAACGTCTCAAATCTACTTATATAATAGTCCCATAAAACTCAGATTACATAGAAGTTGGAAGCCAAACAGAAGTAGAAGTCTAAAATAATTCAGCTTTTTCCCCGACCCTGCGCGGCCGCTCAGCATTTCTGCGCGGGCGCGCAAGGCTGCTGCGTGGCCGCTCAGTATTGCTGCGCGGGCGCGCAGGACCCTACTGGAAAAATTCCAGGTTTGCTCCGTTTCTTCGCCGTAATCTGCCCGTTCTTTTCCTCTCTCAATGGTGAACACATGCCAAGGCTTATTCTTGATGATTCCTCCTCCGAAATGCAACTAATACCCTGAAATGCATAAACACTAGAAAAACGCATCAAATACACAAAATACTTGATTTCAAGACACCAATTTAAGCCATTTTAAGACGTTCTAAGTGGTATAAAATGCCACTTATCATTTACTGAGAAGACAAGTAATTGATTATGAATCTGTAGAGTTGAAGTCAGCTAAGTACACATTCACTCTTCTAACTCCAGTTAGAACCACTTTGTTGTCCTTCTTACTTGTGACAACACAGGCTTCAGAATTGAAGGAAACAGTATTCCCTCTGTCACATAGTTAACTGATGCTCAATAGATTATGTTTGAGACCATCAACTAATGCAACATCATCAATGATGACATTTTCTTTTGAAATCAAGCCATATCCCATAGTGAACCCTTTATTGTCATCTCCAAAGGTTATGCTAGGGCCAGCTCTTTCCTTGAACTCTATGAGCATGGTGAAATCTCATGTCATGTGTCTTGAACAACCACTGTCCAAGTACCATAGATTCCTTCTTTTTCCCTGCACACAACAAAATCAATCAAGTTGATTTTGGTACCCAAGTTTCCTTGGGTCCATCCTTGTTAGTCTTTTTCCTAGACTTCATTCCTCCTGCATCTTTTGACTTAGGTAACTTTGGGTCAACCTTGGTCTCAGATGTAGTTGGTTGAAGTGTAGGGTTAGTCACAGAATCATTTAGCACATTTGATTGAATTTGATAAGGCATGTATTGTGCAAATATATTATTCCACATAGGCATGTTGTATGGCATCTGAGGCATACTGAATGCAGTAAAATAAGGATTATTAACATATGGCATGTTTACAAAATGTGCATGAGGATTCTGATGAGACATAACAGGCATAGCATGCAGAGGTGACATAGACATGTTAGGCATGGAGGGTGTTAAAGGCATGGGAGCATTTTTAACAGATTTGCAGTTATCAGATAGATGATTAACACTTTTACAATGCACACAGCTTTTTCTAGGAGCATATTTATCAGGTGTGTAATTGTTGTGTTTATTAATCCCTACCTTCCCATTTCTATTAGATTTTCTTTTAGACTCATGTTTATCCTCAACCAATTTAAGCCTATTTTTCAGCTGATCCAAAGTCATGTGTCATATATTCACCTTACTGGCATCTTTGGATGTGCCAGCTCCTTCTTTGACAAAGTTCTTGAAAGTTGAACCATCCTTCTTATTGAGATTTTTCTTTTTAGAATCACTTGCATGTTTTAATTGATGAGCCTTCAACGGATGCTCTTTTTCTTCCTTTAACAGATAACTTTCATCATCCGTTGATTCCACATCCGTTGATAATCCATCAATTAATTCTAACTCCTTTTGTTTTTCTTCCAGGCATTCTCACAGAATGATTCAATTCCCTGAACCTTGACAATCTGGGCACTAACATCCCTAGATGTTTTCCAGGCCTTGATTACCTCTTGCTCACTTTCTAACTGTTTAGAAAGAATTTTTACTTTCTTAACAGCTTCTTCTAGTTCACTTTCAACAGTCAAGCATTTAATTTTAATCTTTTCAAGCTCAATTACCTGATTCTCTAACACAACATTCCTATCACTTAAAAACAAATTATTCGCTTTGATTCTTGTGTTTTCTTTAGCTAGTGATTTAAGGGAAACACGCAAATGATATAATTCATTGGACATATCATTTATGGCTTCATTGCTTTCAATCTTAGAAAGTTGAGAGAGATCAGTAGTAATTACCTGGTTACTTGATGAACTAGTTTCATTTTCATCAGAATTAGCCATCAGGGCTAGGTTGACATATTCCATATTATCATCTTCATTGACTCCATCTGCTGCCCAATCCTCTTGAGTCAGAAAAGCTCTTTCCTTTTGTTTGAGCAAATCAAAATACTTCTTTTTGTAATCAACTTGCTCAAATTTCTTCTTATCAGAGGTTGGCTTTCTGCACTTATTTGCAAAGTGTCCACTAATGCCACAGTTATAACATTTGAACTTAGATTTATCCACCATGTTTTTGTTTGGCTTAGTGAATTTTGTATTTTTCCTGAATTTCATCTTTACAAACCTCCTGGACAGAAAGGCCAGATGTTCATCAACATCATCAGAGTCATCTTGACTGGAATTGTCTTCATCCTCAGCTACTTGTTCCTTTCCCTTGCTTGATTCTGATTTGCTTGTGCCAATTTTAAGACTTGGCATTGTCTTTTCCTCATTCCTGGCTTCAATCTTCTCATTGTCAGCTACAAGTGCAACTGATCCTCCTTTTCTCTTTCCCTTTTCCAACAGCTCATCTTGCTCCATCTCAAGTTCATATGTCTTCAAAATTCCATATAATCTTTCAAATGTGAAGTCCTTATAATCTTGAGAATTTCTTAGAGAAACAGTCATAGGCTTCCATTCCTTTGGTAGAGACCTCAGAAATTTTAAATTGGAGTCCTTGATTTGGTACACTCTGCCATACAGCTTCAATCCATTCAACAGTTTCGAAAATCTGTTTAAGGTATCATTCAATGATTCTCCTTCTTCAAAATAAAAATGTTCATACTGTTGAATCAGAAGCTGCATTTTGTTTTCTCTAACTTGCTCAGTACCTTCACAGATAAGTTGTACAGTATCCCAATTTTCCTTAGCAATTTGGCTGTTAATGACATTGTCAAACATATCTTGATATAGGCCATTAAACAGAATGTTCATGGCTTTCTTGTCTTTGTGAACCTCTTCAATATCTTCAACAGTCCATTCTGCTTTTGGCTTGGGAATAGACTGTCCAACAGCAACTGTTGCAGTAGCAGCTGTGGCCACCTTGTGAGGGATGTGAGGACCACTTTCAATGCAGTTGATGTAGCTTTCATCTTGAGAGAGAAGATGTAAATGCATCTTCACTTTCCAGTGATGATAGTTATCTCTTTCCAGGATTGGAATCTTTACACCAATATCCTTCTTACTCATGATGTTAGCAGAATAGATCTTTAAACTCTTTATATGTTAAGAGCTTGCTCTGATACCAATTGTTATTCGCAGTGAACTAACAATGAGATTTACAGAAGGGGGGTTGAATATAAATCTCAAAACTTTTTCAAGTTTTGAGCAGTTTCTAGGCTATTGTGTTTTGATGAACAAGTGTGTGTGAATTGCTTTCAGCTAATGCAGATAGATATATATTCGAACACAAATGTAAAGAACACAACAGACTTAAAAACTTTTCTGGTGGATTTGTTGTTCCACCAGAGATGTGTTATTTCAGAAAATCTGTGATTTAAAGAATTAAATCACAGTTGCGTCCTAGTACAAACTAGATAATTTTCTCTCTGGATTTTTCTAAACAGCTCTTGAAAATTCACATCTAATTACTAGCTGCTACTTGTTTTATATATCACCAAATTTACAAGTGAAGACAAAACTGTAAAATACAAATAAAAGATTCTTCACATGTTTCTTTTCATTTCTCTATCCAATGCAATTTAGGTTTAGCTATGAATCTTTGAATACTTCCTTGTTTGCACCAGAATGGAAATGCTGCATTTTCTTGATTCCTCCTAGAGGCTGCCACATTCCAGTTTGTCTCTGTCAACCCATGTGCCTCTGTCAGCTTATGAATTGTCACTATCAACTGCTATTGAACTAAGCATCCGTTGAAGCTTTCATCCGTTGATGCTTTATCCGTTGAAGCTTTATCCGTTGATGCATTTAGCAGTTGAAGCTTTATCCGTTGAAGCACTCATCCGTTGATGGATGTTATCCGTTGAAGCTTTAGAGACATCCGTTGAAGCTTTGTTTCTCATCCGTTGAAGGCCTTTAATATCAGTTGATACTACTTCACTTATACAAAATTACAAGGCATGAAATATTTACAATTTGCCCTCCTATTTGCATATCCACTAGTGGTCAACATGATTGATAATTTCCCACAACATCTAAGAATTACAACTTAAATACAGAGAATGAAATATGCTACAATACTAAACTTATTTCTAAGTAAAGCTACTCCTTCAACGGAAAGCCAAAATGGTCTTATCCGTTGAGGCTACAAACACTAGATTTCTACTTAAGTGTTTTGTTTAACTTATCATCAAACTGATACACATATTCCTAACAATGCTGATACTTGAACCATTTTTTCAATATTAAAAGTTCGATTGTTGCTTAATTCCCTTCGCGAGCTGGTATCATTGACTCTCTTAGGACTACGAGCATTACGCCAATATTCTGACTTGCTAACTATGCCTTCTCTTAGCTCATCCCTTGGGATTTCTCACACCATCATTCTTTTTAGTCTCAGCCAGCGATTGTTCAATTGCCTTAAAAGACTCAGCCTGAGCTAGCACATCAGCAAATATCACTATATTTCCTTAATTTTGGCATTTTCTTGATTTGGGCATTTTCTCGAACTTGGTAAATCCCATTAATCCTTTATATATATCATGTTATGACTTCATGCAAATAATAAGAGGTGCCCTACCCCCCGAGGGTAAACCCGTATGGAATACCTTGGTCAATCCTTTGTTCTATATTGATTATATTTATTTTGATTTCCATTTTCACAACCATGGCTTAACTTGTCTTTGTCCTCTAGTTGAATTCCACAATATGAATATATCTTCTTAAATCTTGAATCTTTATTTACTGGGCGTGTCCGGAACTAGCAACAATCGGCTTGAAACCACCATGAAAGCATGTATATCCATGTTTATACATTCTCTTTGAGCCCACACACGACTCCTTGCCAACATTTATTTGGGTGTGCCTTTACCGACCTTAATTAACAGCTATGAGTGTCTTTGATATTTATTTACTTGCACCTTTGTTGTGAGTTCCCTTCTAGCATCGCATATCGGCGACAAGAAAATTTCGTTGGGTAACAATCACGTGCATGCTACTTGAGTTTACCGGCCTACAAATTGTCAATATTCCCACCAGTTTTTTTGTCCTTTATTTCTCTATAGGCGCGTACTTAACAACCTTCTTGATAAAGATAGACATTGTCTTTACATAATATATTAATTTTTCCCTTGCTTGCTTATCTAACAAGCCACTGTGATTTCCAAAAGGCACGTCATCATACATGTGCAACGCCACCATCTTACTTGTTATTTCATCGTTCCTTTTTCACTCATCCTTGAATCCGACTTTATTATTGGTCATCGATTTTGTGAATTAACCATGTACATACTTCTATAACTGTATACAACACACATCATAGGGCGCATCCACTGCAATTTAGCACGTAGAGCAAGCACTACTCCCTGACTTTGTTGGTCTCCAGCGGAGCCCATATGTTGATTCCCTCACCTTAGAGCATTCCAACAAACTCTTTAAACAAGCTCTTAAGTGTAAAAATAAAGAGCATTGTCAAAATTGGAGCTTCAAGAGACTCTTAAAGGTTCTTTAAAACCTTAAGAGCCTCCTCTCTCTCCTCTCTTTTAAGAGCCAACCACTTGCTCTTAACTTATATTTTATTATAGAATAATTCAATCATACATTTTCTCTCTCCACTTTGTATTGTACTCCTATTAAATAAAGATATTTTAATTATAATTAAAGAGTGTATATAAAGAGTGTTGTTGGAGGTGAATACACATTAAGTTGTTAAGAGTCAGTATTTTATAATATATTTTAAAAGTGGCCTAAGAGACTGTTGGAGATGCTTTTATGCTTTAAAATCATGAAAAAGTCATGTACGAATTTTCTTTTTGTTAAAAAATATGGACCTACTGAAACTGTGTCATCCTTTTTGCCAAGAACTTAGTCTTCACGTGATGTGTTCAGTCTTCTTCCATAAGGCCTTTGCTTTAGAGAATATGCATCGGGAGTAAAAAAACTGATTCAGCAGCTAAATTGATGGTTACTCAAAAAAGTGACATGCACCGTGTCTTTTATTACTTCATCAAATATTGATGGAGCATCAATTCATCAAGGAGACAATTGATTATTAATGGACTGATTAATGGTCATTGGTTGCTGGACCCCACATGTTACATGAAGAAAAAATGTAGTTTTATTAATCAAGCAATGGTCATGTGTGCCAACAGCTATACAAAAATCAATTTCAACGATTCTTTTTTTTTTGCTTATAAATAGCAACTTCAAGTATTTATTAGTAACATCAATTTTTTTCAGACGCATATTTTTCCTACATATTTTATGATTTTTTAATATTTATAGATAAGAAAATATGTTCTAATTGGCTTCTTTTCGAACAATTACAATTATGTGTTTTGTGGGTTCGACAATCTATTGATCCAATTATTGCTAAATATTCAAACAAGAATAATTTTTGGGGGCAAATTTATGAGGATTATGTACAAAATTGGTGTGGTACTCTTGAGAATCTATTCGAAAATCTAAAATTATCAACAATCTTATCAAGAAAATCTGAAATTATCCACAGTCTATTATTATTTGCTTTCAAGGATATTATTTGTGAGACAATTAAGTAATAGAACTGAAATTAAATATATAATATTTAATATATATTATTAAGTAAAATATATAATATTATGTAATTTTTATTTGATGAATAGTAATTGATGAATTGACGGAGTTCCATGGATGTATAAAAACTATGAAAACAAGTTGATTTAGTGTGGATAGTAACCAATGCTGTTGATTTAATTGATGAATTAATGAATTGACGGAACAAATGGGTGCATATGCTCTTATAACTTGGGTTGGCTTCACAAAGTTGTACAATATACATATTATTCAATTGTCTTATTTTATGTCAATCCCATCATGCTTTAGTTCACCTGTTTTGATCACTCTTTTATTAATTTGAACGACTTTTTCTTTCTTTATTTTTATGAGGACGCGCTCTTCTACAAAATCATTTCATTAAGTTTTTCTTTCTTCATCCTTATAGAAATAAGAGGTCTTTACCAGCCTCTATATTTGTGTGCACAAATTATTGACACCTTCAATTCTTTTTGTAGCAAACTATTCAAATTCAAGGGTTCTAAGTAGTATATTATTGTATGTGATAGTACATACAGCTCCTGCAGGACCTTGCCCCGGACTCCTAACTCTATATAGCTCCTAGAAGGTCTACTCCTACACTCCTAAATCTATATAGCTCCTGGAAGGACTACTCCTAGACTCCTAACTCTATATAGCTCCTGGAAAGACTCCTCCTAGACTCCTAACTCTATGTAGCTCCTGGAAGGACTACTCCTAGACTCCTAACTTTATATAGCTCCTGGAAGGACCAGTCCTGCACACTACCAGTCCTGACTGACCCAATCCCGCAAGCCCAACCTTGATAAATCCCAGCACGTGAGACACTGGCCCAAGCACATGATGGGGACATGGGAATAATCAGGACACGTGTCAGAGGATCCTCAGAACATTCCTCGGCCAGTCCCGCACTGACACGTGTAAAGCATCCACTCCAGTCAGGTGTCCTCCGCTCCCAGAACCAATGACTACGATCTAAAGGTACCAACCCCAAAACCCTACCCATGGGTTATAAATAGCCTAAGAAGGTGAGATTTTGGGGTTAATCACTCTCTCACACTCATATACACATAGCCACCCTGCATTCATATATATCTTCATCTTCCCAAAAAGCGAGTTCTTACTCTCACGCCGGAGGCGTCGCGGGACCCAAACCCCCCTTCCGGTGTTGTTTTGTAGGAACCCCACAACAGCTACACCCCGCAACGGCGAAGGATCCAGACGTCGAAGGAGGGCCCCGCCACTAGGAGTTACCAGTATGCAACAACTGTTTTTGTTTCTTTTACACACTTCACTAACATTCTTATAATTTCCTTGATCACACTATTCAACCCTCCACAGACGAGCCTTGATGCTGATATATCTTTATATATTGCTGCGTGTGGCGGCCACCATCGTAAAATGGTTATCTTTAAGTGTTCATAATTCTTTCATGTAGCTTTTTCCTGTATTACAAACATTTACTCGAATCCATTTTTTATGCACTATGTGATCACATTGTATTCCTGCACAATACAAATTGTATTATTTTCCATGGGTACGCTTTCATTGTGTGCATATGTCAACATGTTGGTTGTTGTTTGCTTGGATTTCTTCGTTATTTTTTATTTTAAACATATGACAGAAGATTGATACTTGATGCTTTGACATTGTTTTTCCTTGTTGCTTAGATGTGGCTCTTTTAAAGTGCTCATGGCGCATCATCTGCACGTTCCTTCCATTCATATTCTTTACATTTTCCTTCAACCTTTTCTGCAACACACACAGACCATACTCAACACAAGTCCACATATTCTCGTTGTGTTTTATATACTACCGAGTTTACGATCTTCTCTGCTCCCATATTCATGCAAGTAACATATATTTTTGTAATATCTTTAAAAAAAACTGTTGCCACTATTTAAACTTGTAGATGGTGTGTCCTCCCTAGTGCAAGACCGCCAAACCCTTTTTGTTTTGCAGTTCATAATCTCAATTTGCATGTAAATCTTCGTTCACGAAGTTCCTACTTTTTTTTCTCTAGGAAAGATGCGCCAGGATGCTCTTTTTTCTCCTTTGGGTTTGTATAAATACTTAAACGTTTACCGGTCAATACCTTTTTTCCACTTGAGCTGCCATGACTTAGAACAACACTTAATTTTGTATCTGTGTACAGAAACCAAACAAGATATATAAACGCGCTC
The DNA here is from genome assembly GCF_009905375.1 of Apium graveolens. Classification (NCBI taxonomy): domain Eukaryota; kingdom Viridiplantae; phylum Streptophyta; class Magnoliopsida; order Apiales; family Apiaceae; genus Apium; species Apium graveolens. Next base: position 100,734,734 of record NC_133654.1, read on the forward strand.
TTCTATCGGAATATGGTTATTCACCATCAATTTGATATTTCTCGCAACTCATCAACTGGCCTTGTTTCTACTTCCACGGGTCCCACAAGCTCCTCCTTGTATGAACAAACCAAGTCATTGTCTCTATTTCAAAAATTATAGACGTGTCTTCTTCTTTGTCTTTTCTTGTAGCATGCTATTTTTTTTATGTATTATATAGCCACATATTTCATATTTCATTTATAAGACACACCTTGTACTTTCATGATACCCAGCTTCTCCTGCTACACCTGCACCACCTCAATGTAATCTCCTTCATAGAAAAAGGCCTCCACCATTCTATACCTCACAATATTTATACAGCTTTATTATCTTTTATGACATTTCATGCTATTTATCATAGTAATTTCTTTTGATGTCATGCTTTTGTTCCCGGCTTCCTGGTTCATCATCATTTTTCTTTTTCTTTTTTTTCCAAATTGCTAGATCTTACTCATGCTCCGGTTGCGAGCTTTCTTCTTTAATTTTCACTTCCTTTTCTTTTGAGTTGTGCACGAGCCAACCAAAACATCTGGTGGCGTCCTTGCCGAGCAGCTTTTCATAATTTTTTTAAAGGATGCGCATTTCGTTTTTGCATTTAAAAATTTTTAATTCCATGGCGCACGCCGTTAGCCCTTAAAAAGCTAAATACATATGACATATATATTCCATGTACTCGTGAAGAATATAGAGACTTGACCTGTATATATAAATGGGCCTTTAGTAAAATCACCAGCATCCTCCTATTTTCCTTTTTGACGCACACGATTTAAAAAATTAGGGGACGTGCCCTCACTAAATTGATGTACCTGTGCAAGTTTCTTATCCTTTTCCAAGTTGTTCCGAAATCACAGCTTCAAATTAATTTGATTGAAATGATGTGGGTGTTAATCCTAGAGATATAATACCAATATTACAATCAACACAAAATTTATAATTCATGCCCGAATCTATATAGAAAATTAATACAAGTTAAATTCCGAAAATACTCTAACATATATAATATAATAATAAATATAAATATATATATATATATTCTAACATCCCCCTCAAACTCACGATGCTACAACAACGAGCATTCGTGATTGTGTTTATAGATGACATTTTGATCTATTCCAAGATAGAAGAAGAACATGCAGAGCATTTAAGTATAATCCTGAAGATACTGCGACCGGAGAAATTGTACGCCATATTTTCCAATTGTGAATTTTGGTTAAAAGAAGTATGATTTCTTGGACACGTAATTAGTAATAAAGGGGTGGAAGTGAATCCGTCAAAGATTGAAGCTATAATCAACTGGGAGAGACCAAAAATACCAAACGAAGTAACAAGTTTCATGGGATTGTCAGGTTACTACAGAAAATTTGTGCAAGATTTTGCGAGGATAGCTACGCCATTGACAAAGTTCACTAGAAAGAACCAGAAATTTGAATGGAACGAGAAGTGCGAGGAGAGTTTCCAGGAATTAAAGAACAGATTAGTATCTTCTCCAGTGCTAGTCTTATCGGATGATCAAGGAAACTTTGTAATCTACGGTGACTCGTCGTACAAAGGATTTGGATGTGTATTGATGCAACATGACAAGGTGATAGCCTACGCTTCAAGACAATTGAAACCACATGAAGAGAAGTATCCAACCCATGATCTTGAATTGGCAGCTATAGTGTTTTCATTAAAGATATGGAGGCAATATCTTTATGGAGAGAAGTGAGAGATTTACACGGACCACAAGAGTTTAAAGTATATCTTCACCCAAAAAGAGCTGAACATGAGATATAGAAGATGGTTAGAGCTAATCAAGGAATATCATCCAGGAAAAGCAAATGTGGTGGCAGACGCTCTCAGCAGAAAAGAATGGTTAAACATGATCACTTCATCTGAAGAATTGATCAGGAATATGAGAAGCTTGAAATAGAGGTTAGTATTTCAAGTATGTCTACAGATATGCTGTGTGCAATGTCTTTTCAACCAGAATTGTTGGAGAAAATAAGAAGATGTCAGGAAGAAGTAATGAGCCATGAACAAGACAAGTTAACAAGAGAAGAGAAAAGGAATCAAAAGTATGATAAAGGGATACTGAAATTTTCTTCCAGAATATGGATACCCAACGTCGCCGAACTGAAAAAGGAAATTTTTTGAGATGCACATAACTCCAGATATTTAATTCATCCCGGAAGTACGAAGATGTACAGAGACTTAAGGGAAAACTATTGGTGGCCAAGTATGAAGAAAGAAATTGTTGAATGGGTAAGTAAGTGTTACACTTGCCAGCGAGTTAAAGCAAAACATCAAAGGCCCAATGGACTGTTACAACCATTGGACATTCTGGAATGGAAGTGGGAACATCTTGCGATGGATTTGTAGTTGGATTACCGATGACTAAGGAAAATGATGATGTTATTTTGGTTATTATTGACAGGTTGACTAAGTCAGCGCATTTCTTGCCTATCAAGGAGAGATTCTCATTGGATAAATTGGTTCAGTTATACCTGAAGGAAATTGTAGTTTGACATGGAGTTCTAGTATCCATAGTTTCAGACAGAGATCCTCGATTTAATTCAAGATTTTGGAGAAGTTTTCCAGATTATCTCGAAACAAAGTTGAATATGAGTATGGCGTATCATCCACAGACAGATGGTCAAAGTGAAAGGATAATTCAGACTATCGAAGACATGATAAGGGTATGTGCTCTAGATTTTGAAGGAAGTCGGGACGAACATTTGCCCTTAGTTGAATTCTCCTACAATAATAGTTATCATGCCAGTAATTGGAAGGCCGCCATATGAAGCTTTATACGATAGAAGATGTAGATCCCCAATATGTTGGGACAAAGTTGGTGAAAGGAAGATTTTGGGTCCGGAATTGATCCAGCAGACAAAAGAGAAAGTAGAACTCATTCGAAAAAGATTAGTGGCAGCTCAAGATCGCCAACACAAATATGCTGACCCTTCCAGAAAAGATATGGAATTTGAAGTTCAAAAAGCGGTATTATTAAATATTTCACCTTGGAAAGGTTTATCCAGATTTGGGAAGAAAGGAAAGCTGAGTCCGCGTTATTTTGGCCCTTTTGAGATTTTGAAGCGTGTAGGAAAGGTCGCTTACGAGCTATCCTTACCACCACATGTGTAGAATATCCACAACGTCTTCCACGTGTCAATGTTGAAGCATTATTTTCCTGATTCGAATCATGTGATGAAATATGATCCAATCGAGATTCAACCAGATTTGTCTTTTGTAGAGCGACCGGTGCAGATTTTAGACCGGCAGGAGAGAGTGCTTAGGAATAAGTCTGTGTCCTTAGTGCGAGTGTTGTGGAGGAATCCCAAGGTTAAAGATTCGACCTGGGAGTTGGAAAGCGACATGCTAGCCAACTATCCTCAACTTTTTTCCTAAGGTGATTCTGAGGACTGAATTCTATTAAGGGGTGAAGGATTGTTATTCCCAAACAATCTAACAAATAATTACAGAAGGGAGGGGGTTGAATGTAATTCTGGTTTCTTTTTGATTTCAAGAAGTACTCTTTCTCAAATATATATAACAATGTTTGATTAAGCAAAAGTGCGGAATGAAAATATTGATGTAATCAAACATAAAGTAAATAAACATAAGTATTTAAAAACTTTCTGGTGGATTGAACTTTTCCACCAGAGATATATATATTTCGAGAACTCTGTGATACAAAGATTGTCCACAGCTGCTTACAAGTAGAATCACAAAGAACAGGAAAATTCTTCGCAGATACAGCATTTTTTATTTCTCTAGTTGATTGCTTGCTTACTTGATTACTTTTCTACTTGCTACTCTTGGATTATATATCACCAATTTACATTATAAAACGATAACCTAATAAGACAAAAGTGTCTTAGTCTAATTACATGCTTCTTCATTTCTCCATCCAACATCTTTGAATAACTTCAAGTTAGCATGGAAATGAAAATGCTTCTTTGTTCTCTAAACCTGTAAATAGGCTGCCACATTCCATTTGCATCTCATCAACCCATGTGACTTTCAAGTCACTATCAACTGTAATTTGAATTAGAATATCCGTTGAAACTTCACTGGATCATCCGTTGAAACTATGTTGGATCATCCGTTGAAACTTCATTAGATCATCTGTTGAATGTGACTTGGATCATCCGTAGAAACCTTATAGAATCATCCTTTGAAAGTCTTTCATAGTAGTTAACTCCATTTTACTTATGCAAAATTACAAGGCACCTAATATGTATAATTAGCCAACCTATTTTGCATATCAAACTAGTAGTCAACAAGACTTTGAATATCCTACAACTTCTAGATATCTAAGGTATTGTAGTATGCAGGAATGTGTTACAAAACTTATTAATACATAAGCTACTCTCTCAACGGATGTTAAAGTGATCATCCGTTAAAATCTACAAAAACACTAAATTAAATCTACTAAGGTGTTTTGGTAAACTTATCATCAAGGCTATGACATATTCCTAACCATCTCCCCCAATTTATATCTACTGGAATTGTAGGAATAAATTAAGAGAAACTTGATGATAACAAAACACCTTACAAATACAGACTGATTAGTAGTAGAAAAAATAGACAAGTGTTGCAATATATTGACAATTATACAGAGGAAGGTTCACAGAAAATCTCACAAGCCATTTCAAGGTTCTCTTTTAGACTGAGCAAATTTATCTTTTTTCCTTGACTGTCTAGACTTCTTTCCCAATTTCTCATTGTTCTCTTCAATCGGGTGTTGAATTTGCCTGTAAAATTCATATTCATCTTCATTAGTCTGATCCAGCATCTCTTGCATCTCTATGAGAGTTTTATTACTTGAAATTTTTAGTTGATCTTCTAATCTGAAGAATCTTTCGGTGTTCTTCTCATCCTTGAACTCCATTATCCAATATGGCCTCAAATGTCACTACGCCATAGATGGCCTAACCTTACATTTAAGTAAGGGTGTTATTATAGATGAAGTTATTATAGACGTGAAATTTTCACTCTATCACAACCCCTGCACAAGACATGTTACCAAAACTATAAATCTATGTTGCCTTAGCCCACTAAGGTGTTAAGAAAAATAATAGGAGAGAATATGTTGCAATAGACTATGAATAAAAAATTTTAATTTAAACCAAAAATAAAATTTATTTTTAAATTTTTTTATTTTAAAAAATAATTCATTAATTTGTCTTAGAAAGTAATATTATATCAAATAATTAATTTATAAATAATATTACATTTTATTTGAATATAAGATTAATAAATTTTACTTAATTAGTATATGAATTATTTTTTAAAAAAATCACTAAATGAATTAAGTATAGAACATAACATCTTGTAATAGTTTTAAATTTTATAAATAAATTAAAGTAATCAATTAATTGTAATGAATAGGTTGTGTGTAATTTAATAAAATTTATAAAATTAAAAATATAAATAAATTGGAAATGGCCAGGCTGCGGAAATAGTTGGGTTAAACCATTAAAATTTGACCCGCTAAGTTTTTCAGCAAGCGGGAAGTGAAAATATCAGATAAAAAACAAGGGGGAAATCAATTTGGGTAAATTACCGTCTACTCCACTCTCCCTGGATTTCGCTCTCTCTCTCTCATTTATCTTTTAAATTGGGGGAAAGCAATTAGTTCATTGAGTAAGGGATCGGTGATGTATTACAGCACTCAGTGAAGTCATAACTTTCTCAGCAGATCAATTCATAATAACTTTCACTCAGTTATTGGTCAGTTATAAGTAGTTATTAAAAACTGATTCTTGTGAGAGATCACCCCTGGTGATTACTAGCAGTTAGTATAAGTAGTTATTATTACTTATTTTAAATAAATCAACCTATAGGAGTTTGCCTAGTGTCTTTAAACAGTTAACTATTGTAGGATTGTTTAAATATGTGTAAGCACTTATTGTACTTCTGATGGATTCATACTACTATCAAGCAAAATACAAACTCTTGTCAATGTTCTTTTTTATTCTATATTGCTGAACTAGAATTGTGCGACGTTGATCGATAATTCAACACTTCTTGTAATAACCCCAATTTTTGGAAAATTTTTGAAACCCTTATGAATAGTGTTTTTGCTGAATGAGAAAAATTTTCATGCCACGCTATGTAGGGGTTCTGTTATTGATCTTATGGGATATTATTAGTACTCTATGTGGTATATAAGAGTATGTAAAGATCGTCAGAATCCAATTCCGAACACTTTGATTTTTCCCGGAAATCCACTAGATACGGAAAGAATTGAGAAAAAGGTAACAGGATAAAAAGGATTTAAATTAAAGGATTATAAGAGAGGATCATAGAAGGAATACAATATATTGAGAAAGGTTAAGGGAACCTAAGTAATAAGATCCCGGGTATGATCCCTCAAACGATAAACGAGAACGAAAGTTAAGCGAACCGTATAACAGATCGGCGGTCATTAGGCAATCAATTAAAAGCTAATCAAAGGGATTAGTGGGGATGATGTCATCCAACCAATAGAAAGAGGACAAAGGAGGGGTGATGACATCACAAAGTGATGTAGGCATGACATGGGAAGGAAGGAGGTGTGGTTGAATGAGAACCACACAAATTCAAGGGCAACAAGGTAATTGACTAAATCAAACAAAACAAAAACCTAGCAACCAAGCAAAACAAATCACAAAATACCAAATCCTCCATTTCTTCATGAAGCTCTCGGCTTATTTCTTAAGAAATGAGGAGCTTGCTATTTTACAAGGTAATTATCCTAGCTCCTCCTAGTTAAGTTACATACTTCCTATAAGTTTAAGCTTCTAAATCCAAGCCAATCTTTTTCTATAAATCATGAAAGAAGATGGTGAATAGTGTTTTTCAAGAACTAAAATTTGTGTTCTTGAAGTTTTGTTTAGATTAAGCTTGGATAAGGACTTTAAGGGTGATTCCAAGCCATTCTCTTGATTCTCCACTCTCCAAGGAAGGTATAAACTACAAACCCTAGCTTTAGTTTTGAGTAATTAGGATTGAATGTGTTTGATATAGCATATGTGAAGCATGATGCTTGATTGGTTGAAGTTTGGTTGAGTTTGGAGAGATTAGTTGGTTTTGTTGTATTGTTGGAGTTGTAAATCTTGGTAATTAGTTAAAGAACCTAAGTAAAGCTTTTAGTTCATGTGGGGAATAAGTATAAATGGTGAATGTGGATTTGTTGGGGCTGTTATGATGTGGTTTGGAGGGATGTTGGTTGTATGATTGATTTGGGGTTGAATTGTGGTTGGTTTTGAATGGTTTAAATATGGGAAATCGCGTAAACATAGCCGTCGTAACGTCCGATTTTCTTTAGACTGTTTTTGTGCATAACATTAGGACCCGAGAACCCCCTGCTAGATTATGACCATTTCCATTTCTAGATAGCTCATGTTACGAGCTTCGTTTTGATATGTAGTTCGTTCGATTCCGATGCACGGTTTAGGAGAAACGACCGTTTCAAGTAACGGCGTTTCGCGAACGAAACTTTTCCCCTCGCCTTACTTTGAAACATAGGTTAAAGACCAAAAAGGGTTAATTAATGTATGAAACATTTATGGTAAGTGTGTTAGGCTATTGGTAAGACACTCGCGAAGGAATCGCTTTAAAACTCGTAAAGGTTAAATTATTAAAAATGGTGGAGCCGAGGGTACCCGAGTGACTTAAGCGAATCAGTGAGCGCAAAACAAGCGTTAGAGTCTAAGTTAGTTAAAGTATAGATTTACAAGTGATTTTGGTTTAATTCCAACTTACTTGTTGCTTATAGGTTACCAGACTCGTCCCGAGCCATTCGTAACCCCAGTCGCTCAGGCAAGTTTTCTACCCGTTATACTGTTGTTGTGATGTAAATATATGTATATGCATTATCTTGTGATATTGCATGCTTGTTATTAGCAAATTTTGCGATATATTGGAGCATGCTAATATGGTATATATGCATGTCTGTTTCGTAATCTGGTTATCTATCTGTTGATTTCAATGCTTATAGTTGCATAATACCTATGCTAGAAATAAGCAAGTAGTTGCGTATACCCTTAGTATAGGGGATAAAAGGTGAACATATTTCTAAACCGGGAGTCGATGTTCCCGAGTATATTATATATATATATTTATTTATTTATATATATATATATGGATATAGTTTTTAAAACTATTAATCGAATAAGGTTTATTCGATAACTTTAACTTTATTTTATTATTGAATATTATTTTGAATATTATTCGAAGGCGTATGACTCCTTTATATTAAATGAATATTATTTTGAATATTCATTCGAGGACTTATGACTCCTTTTACTTTATTAATGAATATTATTTTGAATATTCATTCGGGGACTTATGACTCCTTTTATTTATTTATCTGAATATTATTTTGAATATTCATTCGGGGACTTATGACTCCTTTTATTTATTTATCTGAATATTATTTGAATATTCATTCGAGGGCTTATGACTCCTTTTATTTATTTATCTGAATATTATTTGAATATTCATTCGAGGGCTTATGACTCCTTTTATTTATTTATCTGAATATTATTTGAATATTCATTCGAGGGCTTATGACTCTTTTATATTATTTATTGAATATTATTTGAATATTCATTCGAGGGCTTATGACTCAGTTTATATTATTTAATGAATATTATTTGAATATTCATTTGAGGATCTATGACTCCGATTATTTGCTGAGGTATATTCTTTATTTTATTAAAGAATAAGGTGTCAATAATCAAACTTATTTTCGATTATTCAAATAAAGATAATACTTTCATATAAGTATATCTTTGGTTATTTAATACTCGTTTCAAGTATAAGTTTTAATACTTCTACTTCAATTATTTTTATAAAGATTATTCTTTATGGGAATATTATTTAAATAATAATATTCAGTCATTTTCTAAATATTCTGGGGACTGATTTACTTCATTAAATCAGCTTTACTCCAAACACTCTTTAAAGTGTTTTCGAGTCTTCAAAATGATTTTTAAAGTCAGAGCGGATCCCAAAACTCATTTTTTATATTTAAGATCTTCCTTTTTAAGGGGATTTAAATACTCGCTCAAAACCTGGGGAATCCGGCTCTGTGGTGTATTTTATATTCGCAACGAGGTTGCAGTTTTGGTAAATGAATTGATTACTTGCCCAACGTTCGGGAAGTAAGCCCATCTAATTGAGTCGGCATAAGTGACAGGCCGGGGTACGGTCTATGAAAGTGTAAGTGGCTGGGTGGCAGTCCATCAACGCGTGAGGGGCCGGGTAACGGTCTAGCGCGAGGTCCTAATGCGGCCAGGGTGATGACCGGTGAGGAATTCATCCATCTACAGTAGAAAAGGTTACTTATTGGTATCTTTGCCTGATCAGCAAGATATCTGGTTTATGCCAAAATTCTTTTCCTTTCCAAAATTCATTGGATGTTTCAAACTCTGTTCATACTTTACATAACAGAGGTTCCAGGAAATGTTTAAGAGATATATATATGTGGATATATATATATCGGGACTAAATAAAGTATCTCGTAACTTTATTTCATTCAATAATATTTCAAAGATTGAATCTATTCAAATCTTGTCTTGTAATCTCATCTATGTGATGAACTTTTGAAACTGATTATAACTTGAACGGTGGTAGTTCAAGTAGTATTGGGAAAGATATAAGTATATTGGGGTATTTGGTAACCTCATCTTTTAAACTTATATCTAATTAATAATTGTCTTATGAATGACAAAGATTTTCAGAAAAACGTTGAGACAAGGTTAGATATATGAGATCACCTTGCAACGATATTTTTTTATACGGTTATACATTGGGACTTTGTGTATATTATGCATGGAAGAGGACTTCCAATATTTTGAAAAGTATATATGTATATATACTGAATATTTTGCGACTTCATCGCATTAAGATATCAAACTTGGTTCATTTCTTTTGACCAAGACTTTCATGAGTATTATGAGTAGGCTCATATACTATTAATCATTATACATATTTTGGTGGGCTTGCTGCTCACCCTTGCTTTCTTCTTTCATCACACAACAACAGATAGAAAAGATGAACAGAACCAAGCTCCCGATTCGCGAGCGATTAGGAGACGTTCCGCAGTTTTCTAGAAGCATTGATGCCGCCGTAGCTGAGGTAGGAATTACCAATAGGCTAGGCTTTTAACTTTTGATGTACCAGATTTATTTATATTTATGAATTGTAATAATGGCAAAGAAATGTAAATTTATTCAGAAAACCTTTTAAGGTGTATTGGCAGATAATTGTGGAATAAAATGACTTGTGGTTATTTTTGGATGTTCATCTCTGAGACTATAACATGTGGTGTGTGTGTGTTTATTGTGGGGTCACAGTACAGAGTAGTTGAGTAATTATTAAGATTGGGTGTTATTAAGGGAAATGGAACTCGTGACGACCCGGATCCCCGACCCCGGATCTGGGGGTGTTACAGAAATGGTATCAGAGCTAAGCGTTATAAACCTCAGAGATGATGGGACGTTAAGATAATAAGTTCACTAAGATAATAAGAACTCTTGCCAAGTTCATAATCGGACTACCTAACGTAGTACTGACAGTTAAAACCCTTATGGGAACCCTTATAAATGTAGCGATAGAAGCGTAGTTCGTTATCGTATATGGTAGCGGGACTCCGAACCCTGAGGTTGAGGAGCAACAGCGCGATGATGTTTATTACTAATTGGAGATCGGATTGTGGATCCGATAGAGTGTCCTAATGCAGGACCGGATGATGTTGATATTGAGGATGTAGCGGTTGAGGATGTTGTCCTAGAAGGGATTGTTGCTGAGGAGGATCCCGTGGAGGATCCTGACAAGAATGAATAAAGGGCCACTGATGAATTGATGACCATGGTTTGGTCGACTACCAGAGGTAGGATTGGCCGGTCACTACCGGAGGTTCGTTCAAGTTTGTAAAGATAGTAGCCCCTTTAACGCGGCTTACTCGTAAGACTGAGAAGTTCGAATGGACAGAGAAATGCGAGAACAGCTTTCAAGAACTGAAGCAGAGGTTGGTGATGGCCCCTATGCTGGCGTTGCCGGATGGAAAAGGAGATTTTGTGAAGTGTAGTGACGCTTCGTACAAGGGCTTAGGGTGCATGCTTATGCAGCACGGTAAGGTAATCGCGTACATGTCAAGACAATTAAGGTAATATGAAATTCGATATCCCCGCTCATGAGCTTAGGCTCATGGCAATAGTTTTACCCTAAAGATTGGAGGCACTACTTGTATGGAAAGAAGTGCGAGAATTACCTATGCCATAAGTGCTCTAGTACATTTTCACGTAGAAAGAGCTCAACATATGCCAGAGGATGCAGTTAGAGCTAATCAAGAATAATGATTGGGAGATTCTTTATCATTAGAGGAAAGCCAATATGGTGGCTGATGCCCTTAGTAAAAAGGAGAGACTCAAGATGATAATGTCTTTTGGAGAGTTTATAAGAGATTTTGAGAAAATGGAAATAGAAGTGAAGGTAACCGGAGCCGGTACCGAAAAGCTGTTTGAGATTGCAATACAGACCGAATTTTTGGAAAAGAACATATTGTGCCAGAAAAGTGATGAATGAAGGCAGAGAGTCAATGACTGGAGAAGAGATCCACACCGAGAAAGATGATAAGGGGATAGTGAGGTGTTCCTACAGAAATTGGGTTCCAAAAGTTCAAGAGCTTAAGGATGAGAACTTAGATGAGAGCCATAGTTTGAGGAATAAGATTTAGGGCAAACCCTGAATGTGATAGTCAGGGAGGTTGCCATCAAGAAAGAAAGAACCCATAATATAATAGAGTGGAAAACAAGGTTTTTAATGTATAAGATAACCCCGATTATGGGAGAAGGTTGAAACATTTTATACTAAGGAAACAGAAAGTCGAGTAAGGAAAGGAGACCCGAGATGGTACTCCTATACGATAATTTATAGACCAGTCTAGACAGAACTTAGACTATTATCCCCAACCACCACCTTGAGGAAACAATGCGGTGAGAAATTCTTTCAAGACGTTTAAGTTGCTAAGCTCTCAGAGTTCCAGGGAACAAGCTGACCCAGTCGAGGCAAGAGCCTGGCTAAAGGAAATATAGGAATCATTTGAGATTCTAAATGATTGATGAACCACAAAAGACTGTTTTTGTCACTTACCCTTCTAAGAGAGAGACCACCCGCTGGTGAAAGACCAAGAAAGGTACGGAGCCAGAGGTTATGATAAACTGATTAAAGTTCAGCCAATTGTTTTCTGGAAAGTAATTCCCAAGGTTATGGAGAGAGTGTAAAAGCTTTAGAGCCAGAACAAAGGCAGACGAGTATGATGAATTGTGAATTTAAGTTGTAAAAGTTGTCAAGATTCGTTCTAAGGACACGAATCCAGAATGACGGGATGTTTGAAATCAATGCTTATGTTGTGTTGGTTCATGAAATAATGATAAGAGAAAGGGAAATAGAAAGGAATTGAAGTGGAAAGGAATATAAAGGCAACAGAGTTTGAGGAATGATAAGGGAGTTGGGTATGAGGAAACCCTAAAGACTCATAGCAATAGAAATAGAAAAGTATGTAATCGTCAGGATGATGATGATCCACCATGAGTTAAAATTGATGGTTGAAGGCATAAGAGATACATATATTGTACCCCCTTTAAGTTGGGAGGATTCGAGGAAACATTGAGATAGTTCGAAGGATAAACAATGAGACGCGGATAGACTGAGGAGACAAGGAAGTAAGAAACTAGGAAAATTGGATGAAGGAAGTGACCTTCAAGAATGTGAAGTGTAAGACCGGTGGCATGATACCCAGAAAGGGAGATGCCAGCTATGAAAGATATCCCAACATTGAGGTGACTGTTGAGATAAACAACAAAAGTAAATAAGGAATTATTAAGAAGAAGTTCACGTTGAACATGACCAATATCTTCCAGAACATCCATGTTATCATTACCAAATCAGGAAAGAAAAGCGGATGACCATTGTTATCTTTTGGAGGCCATATGGATTGACCTCAATTTGAATAAGGATGCTATTATGAAGTTAGGTATAGACTATCGAGGTGGGAATGATGAATAAGATAATCTATCAAGGATATATGAATTGATTTATCCATGGAAGGATGCATGTACCTTTTTAAAGGTGGAATTAAGAATAGAACATCGGTAACTTAAAATGAATCCTAGGGGAATGCATAAAGGTTGGCATTTCACCCTTAATAGGGATAGTATGAGTTTTGACAGTATGAATTGGAAAGGATTAAGGTAATAATAACCTTTAAGGATCAGTGGAGAAATTTTTCAGAAGTATATAGACAATGGTTCTAGTATTAGTAAATGGTATTTTGATATGCCCTGTATATAGGGAATACAGGAGGAACGATTGAACGATAACCTTAGAGGTTTTACAAGGAGAAAGGAAATATTCGAAGTTCTCAAGAATAAAATTGTTGATAAAGGAAATATGACATAATTATAATGTTGTCAAGTGAGGCACGTGCTAAACCACGAGAAAGTATGGATCGAACCAATAAAGGTCGAAATTGTTAAGGGCAATTAGGACCTAAGATAAAAGATGTTCTAAGTATGATTGAGAGTCAGTCGTGACAGTGATTAACCTCTAAAGACTGAGGCAATAACTTATGGAAAAATGGTGATTTTTTTTTACTCATCAGATATTAAAGAAAAGCATTTTCACATAATCTGTGATTGAAATAAGGTAGAAAATTTATTTGGAGGTGGTTAAAATGACATTGACTGTAAGGAAAATTTTACTATCAGGGAAGGCCAAAGAGGTGGCCGACACTTTAAAGATAAGTGGATAATTATAGGCGCGTGTGCCAAAAGAATACAGTGATGATGGTTAAAAATTTGAAGGTTGAATTATGGTTTGGAAGATTGACATTCCTTCTGATGATTGTGCAATACCCAACCGTAATAGTAGTTGGTAAAGGTTTAATTCGTGTAATCGCCATAAACGGGCTATCTATCTTAGAAGGTCCTATTTTGAGATAAGCCAGAACCATGTTTCAAAAAGGACTAGATGAACCCTTGAGTTAATTCTTCTATTTAGGGGGTATGATTAAGAATGGTATTAACCTGCTATCGTTGCTTTGATTGAAACTCTTCTGCACTTTTATCTGCTTCATGTCATATAAGTACGTCAGAGTTTGGAGTGTTCTTCATGAATTGTGATTGGTGGTTATGTTAACTCCTTAGGAGAATTAGATACGAGATGTATGGACTCCGTATGGTTAGATATTAAGATTTTATGGAAAAAGTGAATGACGACAGTAGGTCAGTGGTGGACCATGGTAAGGCAGCAATGATTATGCGAGTATTGAGCTGATTACAACCGTGAGAGTTGTATTGGAATGGGTGTTGAGATTGAGTACCACTAATCGGGTCGTGGTAGTGTATAAGTTATCATTTATAGACTAATTAAGTAGAGTATCTACCTGGTGAATAATTATTCTTTCTTATCAATAGAGAGTCGTATTATTATACGAGGAAGGTTGCGGTGCGAGCATAGAATCCTAGTAACGGTGATATATAGAATGAGATCCCAGATTCGATTTTCGATGTCGAGGGAGTTTCAAAGGCGATTATGTATAAGCTCGAGGAAGAGCATGGGTCCATAGATTGATGGACGGGATAGCGAAAATATTTAGGCACGTGAAATGCGATGCTATAATACTTGATGTTGATATAAATACAAATATGTTTTGTTCTTCTATGACAAACCTCTATAGTTCAGAGGTAGGTTCCAAGCCAGATATTTTGTGGCAATATATTTTTTTTCATATATAAAAATCTCTTCAGTTCGTTCTTTTCTCTTCTTTTCATTTCATGTAAGCTGAGAAGAACAACCCTTCCAGAAGGGGAGGTATTACCGAATGACTATCTATCTGTGTGATAGAAGCCGAGTAGGATACCAGCTATTGTTTAATTGCTTGTCAAGTACTAAAGGCTGGCCACCTTCTGTACTAACTATGTGATATAACAAGTGTTCATGATCATAGTGATCTCTCAACAAATTCCTTTACTTCTATTTGATTGATCAAATTTTGGAAAATAGAAACAGCTGAAAAAGGAGTAATAAAGTTGTGGTAGTATTCGGAATGGAAACACATTCGTGATACTAAGGTTGGCATGGTTATTAAAAGGTTATAGAACGCTAACGAGCAAAAGTATAACCAGTATAATATTAGGAACGGAAGGTAGTAGCGATTACGAACTCGAAAAGAATGGGTATTGAGAAGCAGAAGCTCTAATGCTAAAAGCTATAATGAGAGTCTGTGCAATAGACTTGAAAGGAATTGGAATGATCACTTAATGCGGATTGAGTTATCTTACGACAATAGATCATATGTCATTATCGAGATGTCGCCTTATGAGATCCTTGAGGGAAGATAATGTCGATCTCCCTTATGTTAGGATGAAGTTATAGAGCGCAAGATGCTCGGACCCGTAGTAGTCCAAAGGACCAAGAATATGATAGATCTAATCAGAGGACGGCTGGTAGTAGCCCAAGATGGACATGATAAGTATGTTGATTTGACACGAAAGGATAAAGAGTATGAAATAGGGGACCTAGTAATGTTATAGGTATCCCTTGGAAAGGATTGATGAGGTTCGGAAAGAAAGGAAAGCTAAGTCTACAATTTGTTGGACCCTTGGATATATTAAGACGTTTGGGAAGTTAGCATATGAGCTAGCCCTAACCCAGAACATGTAGCAGGTCGTAACGTGTTTCACGTATCAATGTTAAGGAAGTGTAATTCAGATGCCAGATAAATAGAGGCATATGAGCGCATAGATATGCAACCCGACGTAACCTATATGGAGCAACCAGGAAAGGTTATAGAGTGAAAAGGAACAAGTGCTTAGGAGAAGGATTATCAAACTAGGCAGAGTTTGATGGTAGAACCACAATGTGGGAAAATTGACTTGAGAGTTAGAAAGTGCAATATTAAGAAGGTATCCCCATTTGTTTTCTATCTGATTCCGGGACGGAATCCTTTTAAGGAGGGGAGACTGTAATAACCCCAATTTTTGGAAAATTTTTGAAACCCTTATGAATAGTGTTTTTGCTGAATGAGAAAAATTTTCATGTCACGCTATGTAGGGGTTCTGTTATTGATCTTATGGGATATTATTAGTACTCTATGTGGTATATAAGTGTATGTAAAGATCGTCAGAATCCAATTCCGAACACTTTGATTTTTCCCGGAAATCCACTAGATACGGAAAGAATTGAGAAAAAGGTAACAGGATAAAAAGGATTTAAATTAAAGGATTATAAGAGAGGATCATAGAAGGAATACAATATATTGAGAAAGGTTAAGGGAACCTAAGTAATAAGATCCCGGGTATGATCCCTCAAACGATAAACGAGAACGAAAGTTAAGCGAACCGTATAACAGATCAGCGGTCATTAGGCAATCAATTAAAAGCTAATCAAAGGGATTAGTGGGGATGATGTCATCCAACCAATAGAAAGAGGACAAAGGAGGGGTGATGACATCACAAAGTGATGTAGGCATGACATGGGAAGGAAGGAGGTGTGGTTGAATGAGAACCACACAAATTCAAGGGCAACAAGGTAATTGACTAAATCAAACAAAACAAAAACCTAGCAACCAAGCAAAACAAATCACAAAACACCAAATCCTCCATTTCTTCATGAAGCTCTCTGCTTCTTTCTTAAGAAATGGGAAGTCCAAGCTCCTCCACTTGCTATTTTACAAGGTAATTATCCTAGCTCCTCCTAGTTAAGTTACATACTTCCTATAAGTTTAAGCTTCTAAATCCAAGCCAATCTTTTTCTATAAATCATGAAAGAAGATGGTGAATAGTGTTTTTCAAGAACTAAAATTTGTGTTCTTGAAGTTTTGTTTAGATTAAGCTTGGATAAGGACTTTAAGGGTGATTCCAAGCCATTCTCTTGATTCTCCACTCTCCAAGGAAGGTATAAACTACAAACCCTAGCTTTAGTTTTGAGTAATTAGGATTGAATGTGTTTGATATAGCATATGTGAAGCATGATGCTTGATTGGTTGAAGTTTGGTTGAGTTTGGAGAGATTAGTTGGTTTTGTTGTATTGTTGGAGTTGTAAATCTTGGTAATTAGTTAAAGAACCTAAGTAAAGCTTTTAGTTCATGTGGGGAATAAGTATAAATGGTGAATGTGGATTTGTTGGGGCTGTTATGATGTGGTTTGGAGGGATGTTGGTTGTATGATTGATTTGGGGTTGAATTATGGTTGGTTTTGAATGGTTTAAATATGGGAAATCGCGTAAACATAGCCGTCGTAACGTCCGATTTTCTTTAGACTGTTTTTGTGCATAACATTAGGACCCGAGAACCCCCTGCTAGATTATGACCATTGCCATGTCTAGATAGCTCATGTTACGAGCTTCGTTTTGATATGTAGTTCGTTCGATTCCGATGCACGGTTTAGGAGAAACGACCGTTTCAAGTAACGGCATTTCGCGAACGAAACTTTTCCCCTCGCCTTACTTTGAAACATAGGTTAAAGACCAAAAAGGGTTAATCAATGTATGAAACATTTATGGTAAGTGTGTTAGGCTATTGGTAAGACACTCGCGAAGGAATCGCTTTAAAACTCGTAAAGGTTAAATTATTAAAAATGGTGGAGCCGAGGGTACCCGAGTGACTTAAGCGAATCAGTGAGCGCAAAACAAGCGTTAGAGTCTAAGTTAGTTAAAGTATAGATTTACAAGTGATTTTGGTTTAATTCCAACTTACTTGTTGCTTATAGGTTACCAGACTCGTCCCGAGCCATTCGTAACCCCAGTCGCTCAGGCAAGTTTTCTACCCGTTATACTGTTGTTGTGATGTAAATATATGTATATGCATTATCTTGTGATATTGCATGATTGTTATTAGCAAATTTTGCGATATATTGGAGCATGCTAATATGGTATATATGCATGTCTGTTTCGTAATCTGGTTATCTATCTGTTGATTTCAATGCTTATAGTTGCATAATACCTATGCTAGAAATAAGCAAGTAGTTGCGTATACCTTTAGTATAGGGGATAAAAGGTGAACATATTTCTAAACCGGGAGTCGATGTTCCCGAGTATATTATATATATATATATTTATTTATTTATATATATATATGGATATAGTTTTTAAAACTATTAATCGAATAAGGTTTATTCGATAACTTTAACTTTATTTTATTATTGAATATTATTTTGAATATTATTCGAAGGCGTATGACTCCTTTATATTAAATGAATATTATTTTGAATATTCATTCGAGGACTTATGACTCCTTTTACTTTATTAATGAATATTATTTTGAATATTCATTCGGGAACTTATGACTCCTTTTATTTATTTATCTGAATATTATTTTGAATATTCATTCTGGGACTTATGACTCCTTTTATTTATTTATCTGAATATTATTTGAATATTCATTCGAGGGCTTATGACTCCTTTTATTTATTTATCTGAATATTATTTTAATATTCATTCGAGGGCTTATGACTCCTTTTATTTATTTATCTGAATATTATTTGAATATTCATTCGAGGGCTTATGACTCTTTTATATTATTTATTGAATATTATTTGAATATTCATTCGAGGGCTTATGACTCAGTTTATATTATTTAATGAATATTATTTGAATATTCATTTGAGGATCTATGACTCCCATTATTTGCTGAGGTATATTCTTTATTTTATTAAAGAATAAGGTGTCAATAATCAAACTTATTTTCGATTATTCAAATAAAGATAATACTTTCATATAAGTATATCTTTGGTTATTTAATACTCGTTTCAAGTATAAGTTTTAATACTTCTACTTCAATTATTTTTATAAAGATTATTCTTTATGGGAATATTATTTAAATAATAATATTCAGTCATTTTTTAAATATTCTGGGGACTGATTTACTTCATTAAATCAGCTTTACTCCAAACACTCTTTAAAGTGTTTTCGAGTCTTCAAAATGATTTTTAAAGTCAGAGCGGATCCCAAAACTCATTTTTATATTTAAGATCTTCCTTTTTAAGGGGATTTAAATACTCGCTCAAAACCTGGGGAATTCGGCTCTGTGGTGTATTTTATATTCGCAACGAGGTTGCAGTTTTGGTAAATGAATTGATTACTTGCCCAACGTTCGGGAAGTAAGCCCATCTAATTGAGTCGGCATAAGCGACAGGCCGGGGTACGGTCTATGAAAGTGTAAGTGGCTGGGTGGCAGTCCATCAACGCGTGAGGGGCCGGGTAACGGTCTAGCGCGAGGTCCTAATGCGGCCAGGGTGATGACCGGTGAGGAATTCATCCATCTACAGTAGAAAAGGTTACTTATTGGTATCTTTGCCTGATCAGCAAGATATCTGGTTTATGCCAAAATTCTTTTCCTTTCCAAAATTCATTGGATGTTTCAAACTCTGTTCATACTTTACATAACAGAGGTTCCAGGAAATGTTTAAGAGATATATATATGTGGATATATATATATCGGGACTAAATAAAGTATCTCGTAACTTTATTTCATTCAATAATATTTCAAAGATTGAATCTATTCAAATCTTGTCTTGTAATCTCATCTATGTGATGAACTTTTGAAACTGATTATAACTTGAACGGTGTTAGTTCAAGTAGTATTGGGAAAGATATAAGTATATTGGGGTATTTGGTAACCTCATCTTTTAAACTTATATCTAATTAATAATTGTCTTATGAATGACAAAGATTTTCAGAAAAACGTTGAGACAAGGTTAGATATATGAGATCACCTTGCAACGATATTTTTTTATACGGTTATACATTGGGACTTTGTGTATATTATGCATGGAAGAGGACTTCCAATATTTTGAAAAGTATATATGTATATATACTGAATATTTTGCGACTTCATCGCATTAAGATATCAAACTTGGTTCATTTCTTTTGACCAAGACTTTCATGAGTATTATGAGTAGGCTCATATACTATTAATCATTATACATATTATTTTGGTGGGCTTGCTGCTCACCCTTGCTTTCTTCTTTCATCACACAACAACAGATAGAAAAGATGAACAGAACCAAGCTCCCGATTCGCGAGCGATTAGGAGACGTTCCGCAGTTTTCTAGAAGCATTGATGTCGCCGTAGCTGAGGTAGGAATTACCAATAGGCTAGGCTTTCAACTTTTGATGTACCAGATTTATTTATATTTATGAATTGTAATAATGGCAAAGAAATGTAAATTTATTCAGAAAACCTTTTAAGGTGTATTGGCAGATAATTGTGGAATAAAATGACTTGTGGTTATTTTTGGATGTTCATCTCTGAGACTATAACATGTGGTGTGTGTGTTTATTGTGGGGTCACAGTACAGAGTAGTTGAGTAATTATTAAGATTGGGTGTTATTAAGGGAAATGGAACTCGTGACGACCCGGATCCCCGACCCCGGATCTGGGGGTGTTACACTTCTGCTACACCAAGTGGTATCAGAGCCTTGTTTTCTCCTGGTCTGATGGCTATCTATGGTGGTAATGGGGGTGAGAGGGATGATTCTGACGTTGCTCGAAGAACCCTCGACATGGTTGAGCGGCTCGTAGACTCTCAAACGCAAACCCAACATCAAATTGAGACCTTAGTAGCGGGTTTAACCAACCTTAAGAAGACAGCCACTCAACCTGCATTTCAGGGTGGAATTATGGCTTTCGTAGGGAAAATCGTTCGCAAAACCAGCGAAACAATGGGGAAACAGTTGTTAGGACGGGAAAAAGGCAGAATGTGATGCATAGTGGAGATTCAAGTGATGAAGAACTGGAAAACATGGCAGAAAATTTAAGAAATAACCAATGGAGGAACAATTTTCAACGAGATGGTTATAATTGAGAAAAAGGGAATGATTTCAAGGTTAAAATGGACTTGCCTTCTTTCAGTGGTCAACTTCACATGGAAGATTTCCTTGACTGGTTGTCAGAAGTAGAAAAGTTCTTTGAATTCATGGAAATTCCAGAAGAAAAACAAGTGAAGTATGTTGCCTACAAGTTGAAGGGCGGCGCTTCAGCATGGTGGGATCAGATGGAACTTTCTCGAACTCGATTGGGTAAGCCTCCCGTCAGAACATGGATGAAGATGAAACGGATGTTGAAAAACAGGTATTTACCTCTTGACTATGATCAAGTTTTATTTCAGCAGTACCATAATTGTAAACTGGGATACCGTTCAGTTGATGATTACACAACTGAGTTCTATAGGCTGGCTTCACGTAATGACCTTGCTGAATCAGATTCGCAACAAGCGTCAAGGTTTATAAGTGGGTTGAAGTACAACATTCAAGAAAGAATTGCTTTACAAAATGCCCATACCTTGGGAGATGTAGTGCGCCTTGCCTTGAGGGCTGAAACAATGACTGAGAAGCCTCAAAACCGCAATTTTGGTGGAAAAATTTTGAACTCCTCAATCCAGCCTACAAATCAGCCTACACTTGAGCCTGCTATTGATTACCGTACAACTCACCAACAAAAATCTGGAAAAACATCTAAACAATCGATTATCACTCAATCTAATTATCCTAGCCGAATTTCATAATCAAAATCTGCAATTACCATAACTGGTTCAAAATATAATACCACGTCTGTCAATCCTTATACTTCATCTACAAGTGATAAATGTTATAGGTGCGGACAGCCTAGACATAAATCAAATCGTTGCCCTCAAAGAAGCCAAATAACCTTAACTACTCATGAAGAAGAATATGAGACCGATGATGTAGGATTAGAACAAGAAGAAGAGGTAGTTCAACCTGATGAATGAGTTTCTTTTGTCATTCAGGGGTTACTTTACACTCCACATAATGAATAACAAACTCAACGTAACAACATATTCTGGACAAGGTGTACGGTTAATGAAAGAGTTTGTGATTTAATCATTGATGGAGGAAGCAGCGAGAATATTATTTCAAAAGTGATGGTAAATAAGTTGCAATTGCCTGTAGAGAGACATTCTACACCATATTCAATCGGGTGGATCAAAGAGGTTGGACAAACAAGGGTAACTTGTAGACGTAATATTGCTTTCAGTGTTGGTAATCGTTATAAAGATGAAGTTTGGTTTGATGTTGTAGAAATGGATGCATGCCATATATTGTTGGGAAGACCATGGCAATATGATGTTAATTATGTTCATATGGGAAGAGATAATACTATCAGCTTCTACAAAGATGGGGTACACATAGTATTGGCTCCATTAGGAAGGTCATCAGGATCTATATTTCCTCCAAAAGATGGGCAGAATTTTTTTGATCTCTAGCAACATACTTGAAGACTCAAAGGATACGGGAGAAATTTATGCTCTTGTCATCAAGGGAAACAACAAACCTGCAATTGATGTTCCTTTTCAGGTGCAACCTATACTGAACGAGTTCAAAGATTTAGTTCCAGATGAGTTTCCAAGTATTCTTCCTCATATGCGAAATATTCAGCATGGCATTGATTTAGTACCAGGTGCTAGCTTGCCAAACATGCCTCACTACAGAATGAGTTCAAAAGAACATACAATTCTTCAAGAGCAGGTTGAGGATTTGCTATCCAAGGGCCTAATACGACCTAGTATGAGTCCATGTGCAGTTCCGGCTTTACTAACTCCAAAAAAAGATGGGAGTTGGCGGATGTGTATTGATAGTCGTGCAATCAACAAACTCACTGTTCGAAATCGATTCCCAATAGCAAGGTTAGATGATATGTTGGATGACTTGGAAGGTTCCAAAATTTTCTCAAAGATTGATTTGAAAAGCGGGTATCATTAGATTCGTATTCGACCGGGTGATGAATAGAAGACTACATTTAAAACTAAAGACGGCTTATACGAATGGCTGGTAATGCCATTTGGTCTATAAAAATGCTCCTAGCACTTTCATGCGAGTTATGAATCAGGTATTAAAACCTTTTAAAAGCCGATTTGTGGTTGTGTACTTCGACGATATCCTGATTTATAGTCGTAGCGTAGAAGATCATTTATACCTTCTGTGGGAAGTTTTTAGTGTGCTGCGTGAGAATACTTTATATGTGAACATAAAAAAATATAGCTTTCTTACGGACAACCTGGTCTTTCTTGGCTATGTGGTGTCTTCTAATGGTATTCTTGTTGATGAAGACAAGGTTAAAGCTATCAAAGAATGGCCTGGACCATGGAGTATTAGTGAAGTCTGAAGTTTTCCTGGACTTGCTACATTTTATAGGCATTTTGTTCGTAACTTTAGTACTATTGCAGCACCACTAACAGATTGCATGAAAGGGAAACACTTTGTGTGGACGGATGCAGCTGAGAAAAGTTTTAAACTGCTCAAAGAAAAGCTAACAATAGCCCCTGTTCTTGCTTTACCGAACTTTGAGAAATTATTTCAGGTTGATTGTGATGCTTCCCTTGTTGTTATTGGGGCAGTGTTGTCTCAAGATGAACGACCAGTTGCTTACTACAGCGAAAAACTTAGTGATGCACGGAAGAAATGGACAACTTATGAGTTAGAGTTGTATGTGATATATCAGTCACTTAAACGTTGGGAGTACTACCTGATTCATCAAGAGTTTATACTCTTTACTGATCATCAAACCTTGAGAAATATCAAAAGCAATACTAACTCTAACAGAATGCATCAAAGATGGATTGACTACATTGAACGATTCACTTTCACTGTCAAGCATAAATCTGGCCAGCAAAATAAAGTGGCCGATGCACTCAGCCGTAGGGCTTCTTTACTGATTTCAATGAAAGCAGAAGTCATTGGGTTTGATTATTTGAAAGATCTATATGCTGAAGATGAAGATTTTGGCGAAACATGGGTTAAAATTACTAAATCTGGATTGAAAGTTAATGATTTTCATCTTGAAGAAGGTTTTCTATTCAAAGGGAATAAATTATGCATTCCGAGAAGTTCTCTTCGTGAGCATATCATTAGAGAACTTCATGGAAGTGGTCTTAGTGGACTCATGGGAAGAGACAAAAGTATTATTTTAGTTGAGGAGTGTTATTATTGACCTCAAGTAAAAAGGGACATGAATCGTTTTGTTTAAAGATGCTACACTTGTCAAACGGCAAAAGGAAGTTCAAACAACACTGGATTGTATACACCTCTTCCTGTTCCGGACACACCCTGGGTTGATATTTCCGTGGATTTTGTGCTTGGTCTTCCTAGGACTCAATGAGGTATGGACTCTATCTATGTAGTGGTTGACAGATTT
This sequence comes from Apium graveolens, assembly GCF_009905375.1. Lineage (NCBI taxonomy): Eukaryota > Viridiplantae > Streptophyta > Magnoliopsida > Apiales > Apiaceae > Apium > Apium graveolens. The sequence continues at coordinate 100,758,945 of NC_133654.1, forward strand.
TCTAAAATGGCCCATTTCATACCCTGTAAAAAGACTTTAGATGCTTCTCATATTGCACACTTATTCTTTAAAGAAGTTGTCGCTTACATGGTATTCCAAAGTCCATTGTTTCTGATCGAGATAGCAAGTTTTTAAGTCACTTCTGGAAGACTTTATGGAAAAGGTTTGACACTAGTCTCAAATTCATCACAACTTGCCACCCTCAAACTGACGGACAAACAGAGGTTGTAAATCAAAGTTTGGGTAATCTTTTAAGGTGTATTTCGGGAGATAGACCAAAACAATGGGATTTGGCGCTTGCTCAAACAGAATTCACTTATAATAATTCCATTAATTGATCTACAAAAAGATCTCCTTTTCAAATTATGTATACCAGCATACCTCAACATGTAGTTGACTTGGTACCTTTACCAAAACTCCCCGGAAAGAGTATAGCTACAGATCATATGATTGAGAAGATTGCAAAACTTCATGAAGAGGTTAAACTGAATTTAGAACAAGCCAATGCAAAGTACAAAGGGGCGGCTGATAAACATCATAGGTTTAAATCATTTAAGGAAGGAGATCTTGTCATGGTGCATCTACGAAGAGAAGATTTCCAGCAGGAACCTACAACAAACTTAAAGCTAAAAAGATTGGGTCGGTTCGTGTGCTCAAAAAGATCAATGACAATGCATATGTAGTTGATCTTCCTGAAGAATTAGGCATTTTCAAAAGTTTTAACGTCAAAGACCTTTACGAGTATCATGGAGATATGGAAAGTCTGCTGCCTTCAATTGACTTATGGACAAGTCTTTTAAAAGACAGGGAGGATGATGTAGTACAACACTCAGTGAAGTCATAACTTTCTCAGCAGATCAATTCATAATAACTTTCACTCAGTTATTGGTCAGTTATGAGTGGTTATTAAAAACTGATTCTTGTGAGAAATCACCCCTGGTGGTTACTAGCAGTTAGTATAAGTAGTTATTATTACTTATTTGAAATAAATCAACCTATAGGAATTTGCCTAGTGTCTTTAAACAGTTAACTATTGTAGGATTGTTTAAATATGTGTAAGCACTTATTGTACTTCTGATGGATTCATACTACTATCAAGAAAAATACAAACTCTTGTCAATGTTCTTATTTATTCTCTATTGCTGAACTAGAATTGTGCGATGTTGATCGACAATTCAACACTTCTGCTACGCCAATCGGGTCGGTCTCAAGCAACAAAATCGAGTCACGGATTCAAGGATTTTAACGGTTGGAGCGACAAATTTCAAGAGTTTCAATCAAGATTCGATTAGGATTCGGAAAAGATTTGGCTTCAAGCTACATACCAATTACAACTTATGCTTGTGTTCGATTATGAAGTATAAGCTCTTTTCCCTCTTCTATTTAAACTTTATGTGTGTAAACGATGCTTCGTTGATGTTGTGCGTCTAATGTTTGTATACTTTGTGATTTTTTTTTCTCTGTCTCTCTCATTGGCTCTCTCTCTCACTCCCTCACTCTTCTCTCTTGCCTCTCTTTCTCCTCTCTCCCTCTCTCTCACTCTATCTCTCTGTCTCCCTCTCAATCTGTTTCTCTATCACATGAAGGATGTAAGACTTTACTAGTTTTACAACATATATTTGGTGTTGATGTGTTAGACATACATCTACAATGATATACTAATTTTTAGGGATCTTCTTGCTTTTAAACTATTTGGTCAGTGTATGAGTTTGTTGAACACATCAATTGTGCCTATTTCAGTTAAAAATTTTGGTTTTTGAATTCTTGGAAATGGCTGTGGTAGTAATGCTTGCCATTAAATTTATAATCTCTTGTTAAAAAGGAACTTGCAGAGCTTCAACAAGAGCTTGCACAAGTACACATACAGGTCTATAAACTTTTGGCTTTTCAGTATCTTTCTTTTATTCTGATGTTGTTAAGAGACAGGCACATTGAGCACTAAGTAGCGATGAAGAGTCTTAGTTGACTCTTATATAAACTACTGTTAAATAATTTCATAATTTTATAGGGAATTTATCATCTCTTATCATTAATAATGGCAGGTCCATATATTTGAAGATCGGGTTTGTGCTGCGGTAGATAAGCTAGCTTACATGGAAGAATTGGTGAATGATAGGTTGTTACAAGATAAAAGTGTAACAAAAACCGATGGACTATCCCCTGCTCCCAGTACTTCTGCAAAAAGTTTGGAGACTGTTAAGGAAAAGGTGCCCAGGAAAAGTCTAAATGTTATTGTAATTTAATTGTTATGTGTAATTTGTTTAATTATGATGTTCGGTGTATAGGTACAATGCCAAGCGGAGATACTGGCGTAGAACCAAGCGAGGGTTTTAGAAAGGATGCTGCTGTTTTATGAGGTATTTGCATCTTCTAGCTGGTGTATTTTTAATTTACTTGTATTCATGTTTAATTTTGAGATTCTAATAGTTAATTGACTCGGTATTCTTGTAGATACTGAATATGGGGGTCTTGTTCAGTTTGGTATTATGGTATGAATCATGTAACTTGACTATGGTTGTTCTGTAACACCTAAGTTCGTTCCGATAAAAAATTGGTGATGTACGAGATTCATTTAAAAAGGAAAAGTACGCTCATGCCAGCGCAAATTAGAAGCATTACTTTAGTTGAAGGAGTCCAATCCATTTTATTACATTACATTTTCTGTTACCTCTTTGATCAATATACATCTATTTATTGGTCAGCTAAGTAGCTCTTTTGGTTTAGGTTCCCTTCTTTACTCATATTATTGGCTATGTTTCTGTTTTTTACAGCTTCATTGTGATAGTGTTTCCTCACCAAAACAAGCATGGAGAAGGAATTTAACGACCATGCTAGTATTCTTAAAAAATTCGTGTTATATTTATAGAGGCAATAAAAATGGTAGGAATCCTCAACTATGAATTTGCTTATTTCTTCAAATAGTTCTAATATACGCTCTGCATCTATTGTAAATCGTCATGTATGTGATTAGCATGTAGTATCCGATGCTCTAACTATTTGCTTCAGGTTCGACTTGGAGTGCGACTGTGATCATATGTGAGGGAGGAAGCCCATGTCTAGTGCTTCTATTAACTGATCTGCTTCATGTCTTTTAAATATTTCATTCTATCAAACAGGGTTTGGTCTGCCTGTGTGAATGGGGATATGCATACAGATATAAGCACTGAAAATGTCATGCTCCCAGGCATTAGGTATGCAATTACGAGTTAACATGTTAATTATATCTTTCTAGTCTATTTTAATTTCAAATTCCCGGCCTTTAGTTTTATTCTTATTTTATTTTCATAAATTTCTTTTACATTTTGCCTTGATGTGGATTGTTGTTCAGGAGACTAAGCAAGGGGGAATTAGGGTTTTCTGAGATGAAGCTTGTTTGTGCTAGTGATGCTATAATATTTCTGGTTTTTTCTCTTTATATTGTAACTCTCATGTGGAAGTCACATCAAGGCTCTTGGATCTCTGTTAAAAGGAACATTTGGATATTAAAATGAGTTGTTTTTGGAACTTTTGCCGATCTTAGTCAAGATCCAGGTCTCCAGTACCACATGTAAGTCGGTTCTTTTTAGGTTAAGTAATTGTTTTTTTATATTTGTATGAGGCTTTCTTCTATACACCACAACTAACTTGTCTGATACTAGCTTGTTAGATGGATATTTGGAACAGTTTTAATTGGTAAAATCTTTATGTTACAGCATATTCATCAAAAATTATTAATCATTGTTTCAAATGTTTTAGAATTATGTATAACCTTTAGGGTCTACCATTTTCATGTTTTAATCTTGTCATTTTTAGCGGCAGAAACATGTTAGTAAAATCCCAAGAAAGAGCAAGAGCCCAAGTCGTAGCCGTAGCAATAGCAGGTACAACTCCTGTAAAACAGGACTCTGTGAATTTGAATGGATTTGAAACCAACTTGTGTTTTTAATTTAAAATCACAATAGGATATACCGTAAATTGTCAAATGTCAACTCTATATTTAATTCTTGATTTTTTAGGGATCGTTTTTATCAGTTGCACTCCCTGGGTTACAAGCCAAGGAATTCTCCAACGCAATTAGTTTCCCATCTCTACACTTTATAGGTAAATCTTTGACCTTGCTTGGATTTTAGCATCTATATATAAACATGAAGGCTCAATGTAACAACTAATTTAGTGTAACTTTAAATATGTTTTAAGTTAGTTGCTTGTCTGCCTTCCAGTGTACTTCTTCAGTTTTTTTAATGAGTTTGGTATTTTCATCATGTACTCATGTGGACTCATGGTACGACAAGCTTGTGATTTTTTTGGTTGTGTTGCGCTATCCTGGGCAGTGTTAGCCTAATTTTAATGTAACATCTAATTGTTAACGCATACTTTTGCACATTACAGGAACGGGGTTCGTCAAATGAGGATATCGTGGGCAAATGGACCTGAATTTATCATGCAGTGTCCGATTAGGCAAGGGGAGAGTTATACATATTAGTTTATGATACATGATTAGCCAAAGCGTGATCACAAAGGAAAAGATAAGAGACGGAAGGGATGTGATAACAAAAGCAGCCTAGGAGCAGGGAGACGACTCCATCTCTAATAACACTTTGTGATACAATAGAACTTGTTGATACTAAAAAATGTATTTACAAAACTTGCTTTATTTTATTGTAATAATTCATGAGTTCATATTAATTGATTTTAATTGAGTTATTAATTTAATTATTTTGGAGTATCTCAATTCATTTTTGAATTTAAACATTTGATTATTTATGATCATATTTATGAAAATAAAAGGGAAAACAACAAAAACAAATTATTTAATATGAATTTTTAAGAATTATTTATGTGGGTCCCATATCAATTCTATACCGGAATGGGGCCCATCTATGGGGCTCACATATGGGGCACACATTTCTGAAAGAAATTTTAAGTTCTATTGCAACACACTTAGTATGTTATTATAGCGACCAAAATATTTTGCTATTGATATCTATTATAACAGGATATGCTGTGTTGCAATAGAATAGCTGTTGTGTTGATATAGATACCTATATTAACTAGCTACGGGTCAACATAGCTCTGATGTTACCTTAGCCCTTTTTGGGCCTTTAGCAATATTTTTTCGGGTCTATAGCAACACAGTTTGGGTGTTGCTTAAAGCAATCAATGGCATAGTGTGCACTCTATCTCCATTTTAGAGAATAGTTAAGATTTTTGGGAGTGCATTTGGGTCTCTCCAACTATCTCTTTTGTTCTCAATTCTGTTCAGTATCTCCCTTTTGGCAACAATGTTCAACCCAAAGTTCTTCTTCATTGAGAATTCGGTAAAGAGGTAAGTTAGCTCTTTTCCACCCTTGTACCTGAACACTAATCTCTCTGAAAGCTTCTTGTGAGAATCAATAGCTCTTACTTCATCTAGCTCATGCAGATAGAAATTTACTTCTGAAAACTCCTTGATGTCACAGATGTAGAGTTGATCTCCCTTGTTGACAGTTGGTTTAAGTTTGGCTAAAGCCTTGGATTATAGTCTGACAGGTTTGGCTTGTTTGATTGCTCTTTTCTTTGTTTTTCTTGGTTTGGTTGGGATTTGGATGTTTAGATCATAGATTGGTAGGCTTTCCAAATCTATAGGTTCATCCTTGAAAATTATGGGATCACCATGAAAGTTTATAACAGAATAAACCTTGAATTCAGCCTGCTCCATTATGGGCAAAATTGGTTGACTTGTAGTGGTAGATTGGGTTGGCACGTACTCTTCCTTTTCTTCATCAAAATCCATATTCCTCTTTGTTCTAAATTTTTGTCTTGTTAGTTTTATCTACTTTGGTTCATCTTGATTTTCTTCATTCACAAACTCAGCTATCACAGTAGGCATTTCAGTTTCTGTGGTTGCAGGCTTCTTAGCTTGGTTCTTGGCATCCAAGACAGCTTTCCATTTCTGTTGTTTGAGCCTCACCTTTTCTTCTTTCTTAGATTCTGCAAATTGTGGATGTCTAGCCATCACACAGATCAATTTTCCATGCATGTAGATTCTAGCAATTCTCTTCTTCAATACTGAGTCTCTTGGATCCTTGTGATAAGCAATAGATCCACCAAACAGCTTCTCTTCATCAGGCTTGGGAGTTGTATAGACGAGGTCCAATGGATTTTTGGTTGAATTCCTTGAGTAATTTTTCTTTTGGCAGTAAAATCATATTAGCTTGTAGAATTCTTCTTGCTGAGGGTTGACCCTTTTCCAAATTTCTTAAGCTCATTTTATTGATTGAAATTGGTCTCAATTGAGTGAAATGTTTCACTAGTTTTTCAGGTTTTGTAATTTGACCGAAATTCTTCTCAATCTTCTCATCAATCTTTTTCCAATTTTCTTTCAGCTCCAGTTCAGTTGCTAGTATTTTGATCAAGTCAATGTTATCCAGAACTGGTGGCTTAGAGAAAGTAATTGCTGGAACAATCACTTTACTGACTTGAATATGATGCACATCATTTTCCCCTTCACTACCTTGGGTAAGTGCATCTTTCTCCCCCTCACTGACTGTGAGAAGTGCATCTTTCTCTCCCTTTTTGTTAGCATCAAGTTGAGCAGGGTTTGAGGTCTGTGCAGCCACCAATTTCTGAAGAAGGAGTGTCTGGTGAACTTAGTTGAGTTGGATCTTAGTGATTGAAGTTTTCGGTGCTCTCAGCCTAGTGTCCAAAGAATCAACCTTGCTACTTAAGTCAGAATCCTTCCGGAGTTGCCTGTTTATGTCTCTCCTTGTAGTGTCAGGAAGAATAGACTCTAACCTTTCAGTGATGTCCTTCTTGACTTGTCCATTTTCTGTCTTGATTTTAGTCACATCTTGACTTTGTTTTAGAGATTGAATTTTGTGCAAGTGTAAAGAATCAAGGTGTTCTTGAAGAAGACTCTTGGTGTTGGCATCTGTAGTGGCTTGAAGAGCGGTCTGAGTCTGATGGAAAATATAGAATAGAGTTGATTTGAAATGATGTTCACTGCAGTCTTTAATAAACATCCATGTTGGAGTGCTTATACTTGAGCTAGGACATATATCTCCCCCTATGTACACGATATCCTCTTCATCATTAGTAGCATCCCCAAATGTGCCACTAGAATCTAACTCAAAATCATCACCAACTGCAGGTGGAAGAGAGTTGATTGCATCCTTGGCCCTTAGCAATGAAACTGTTGTGTGCACCAAGTTAAGTATCTTCTCAACCTCTGGATTGCTCTATCCAGCCAGAATTTGATATGCTGGAACAAGATGAGTAAATGGCTCAGCATCCAAAAAGATAGAATCTATAACAACTTGGTATTCTTGCTAATACAGTCTCTATTTTTCTGCATCACTGACATCCACTGACTCACTTGAAATGGTTGTCACCCTTATATCACATGTACCTGCTTTTCTCTCATTCTCTCTCTGTTTTTGCATCAAGGGCTCCCATTGGCTTCCTATCCTCACACCCTCACCTTCACCATATAAGGTGGGACTCCTCTCACTCACTTTTCCCAAGCTGGAAGAAATAGCTTGCATTTGTTCACTCTTTCCCTCTCCTTTTTCCTGAGAGCAACTCAGTCTTTCACTCTGTTCACTACTTTCCCTCAATCCTAATAGTGATTGTACAACTACTAGACCATCTGCACTTGTAATATTTGTTAAAATTTCGAGTGGTGCAGTGATATTCAACGGATGAAAGACATATATCGAGATAGTAGTTGAGAAATTTAACGAATGATTGCTGTTAAGCATATCCGTCAAGATAAAATCACTAGTCGACAGATGAAGAATATTTGTCGACAGAGTAGAAATAACAGTCTGGTAGCAGGTTAAACTAACACATTTTTTAATGTCAACTTCCCAATAAGTTCTTTAAATAAGGATTTTAATTTCAGCTTGCCACTAGCGTTGGTTCTTTATTTTGTCTTGGCTTGGGCTAATTATCCTACAAATTAATGTTTGTATTTCTCTTTCCTGTTAATCTGTTTAATTTCTGTTATTCATTGTGTAGTCACTACATTACTCAAATTGTACTCCAAGTTTTGATAATAGATAACGGATTATACCTTCCTTTCAATGAACCTCTTTATTCGTACATATGCCACCCACCTTCTTAGATGCATTGAAGCAACTAACCATCCTCTTGACTTCAATATAAATTTTAAGGTAATGTCAATACGGTTATATATCATTTCTCGGTTGGTGAGAAAGATGGCATGCTGATCTTTTTACTCGGAAGATCCCTGTTGCCTTCCTCTTTTCCTGTATATGCTCACGTGTCATTTGGTGTTTGTTTTTCATTCTATTGAGTTATTGTAGTGCTGCTGACATCCATATTTCATCAAATTAAATAGACTGTTATTCTAAGAAATCCAACTTAGATCTTAGTAAGGTAAGGTTCTTTGCATTTATCTTTGTTAGTTAAAGGGAAGCAGAGGAGAAATGATGGTGATGAAGAGTATGAATTAGAGGAGGGAGACGATGATGACAATGGTGGCGTGAAGGAAAGATAATTTTATTTCAGGGTGGTGAATTCTGACTTCAGAAGAGCTAATTTTGTTTTAGGGTGGTGAAATTCTGAATTCAAAAGAGCTAATTTTGTTTCAGGGTGGTGAAATTCTGACTTCAGAATTTGTTTGAAACGCACCTAGGGACGAGCTATGGGACTGTTTATAAGGTGAAGCTTGTTGATGGTGAAACCCTTGTCCTGAGGTTGTTGAGAGATGGTAGTTGTGAGGACCTATGTTTGTCGGTGATCAAACAGTTGGGCCAAGTTCGACATGAGAGCTTTGTATCATGGAAAGAGAGGGGAAGAGCTTCTTATATCCCTTGACTTGATTAATTTCAATCTTCTTTCAAGTATAGCACCAACATGATTATTTATTTTATTTTGAAATAACAACACTTACACTTTGAACCGTTTTATAGTTAAGTTGTGCTGAAATATTTCTAAGTAAATGTTGGATGGAGCACAATAGATTGTGGAAAAGTATATCTATGATCTAAACACTATAAAGTTGACTTTATTCTTAAGGACCTCGATGAAATCACAAGAATCATGTCTAATGTAGATCTGGAAGGCTTCTTAGAACTGCAAGTATATATGCGATAAAAAGTTAACAAAACTTCTTCTAGATTGAAGAAAGAAAAAAAAAAGAGAATATATTAGCTATAGTTATGCCCTTAATTTTGAGACATGCCTACATCTATTTTCTATAATATATGAATTAAAAATATAAAAGAAGAAATTGGATTTGAAACTATAGTCGAGATTTTCTTACTCATTTAATTTGGATCAAAGTTAATATTATCTTTGTTTAGTATCCAGTTGCTATCTACAAAACTAAATTAGATACTAAATTGAAAGAAGGGCGTGCGGAAGGAAGTCTTGAGCGGGATAGTTGAGTAGTGATGGCAATAGTTTTTCTTGAAGTTGACTATTTGGTGGTTAATCAAATAATACGATGCCTCTCGTCAATGATTTTAGATTGTGGAATTGACTTAAAATTTTAAAGAATTATCTTACTAGATCAAGGCATGTTTCTTTGGTATTTATTAAAAGGTCAACAGATGCATCTTATTTTTTTCCCATATTTTAAGTGTATAGAGAAAAAGTGTCCCCTCTATTCCGTCTGATTTGTTGGCTAATATTGAAATTTAATGGAGTTTTAGTTTATAATAAAAGATAATTTGTCGAAGAATATATATAAATAATTAAGTGCAAGACAAGAGACCTTCACAATTAAAGTTATTTACACTATGAGAGCTACTTCTAGACTAGCAAGTAGCAACCGAGCAAGCTAACTAATGATCCAAACTTTCACATTATATTCTTATATTCGCTCAATTTTTTAGCTAACATTTATTCTTGCCCCCTACTTTCCTCTAATGCATCAAATAAAATAAAATATTTACATGTAAAGTTTTATAATATTTTTCTTTTTTCTTTTTTTACAATAAGTTTTATACTATGTAAATCTATATATTTTCTTAATCTTTATATACAACTATTATTTATAAAAATACATTCATTTTTATACTTGTTATAATTTTTTTAAAATAATTATATTTGTTCTTACGCGCTCTAAAAATATTTCCCCCCGGCCGCGCAAAGCGCGATTTTTCCACCTAGTTATTAATAAACATAGAGCAATATTTTAATTTAGCCAGAGATTAAATTGAGCATATAGATAAGATTCACCACAAAATAAATTGAGCATATTGATTACACTGGTGGAATTCACTAGTCTAAATACATCAACACTAACTCCCTGTGCATGAGCTTCTATGTTTATCAATACTGCATAATAAGAGATGTGGATATTTAAGTGAAAAGCTAATCATAAAATCTAGGGGAAGATAAGAACAAGCTAGCTCAGATCTAGGATGTGAACATATTAAGATCAGAAGATGGTAGTGGACACTTAAAGATATGCAAGCAAAACTCAAAGCTTACCGGAAAACCTCAATTTGCCTGATGCTGTGCACGTCACATCATATAACTTTTCTATTCAAATGCAGGCTTAGAATAAGAAACAGACCATAAACGCTAATATAAACTAGCTCAGATCTATTTAAGTGTTAGATATGTATCAACTACTAATAATGTAGATGAATATTTAGTATATAGACGATTAGAAGCCTTGCACACTTAAGAGAAGTGTCAATTTAATCAGCAGAATTCATAAAGAAAAAAAATCTTACACCTAAAATATAACTAATAATTATCATGAGTCCTTATTAGTAAGCTTTCATTGCTTGGTCTGTTATCCTATCTTGGATTACTACAATCAGCCGATTCAACGAGTCCTTGTTAGTAATTTGCCCTGCAATGCCCCCGACTTGACTCACTTCCATGATTCCTTGTTCATAGAAAACTACTAATATCTGCAGTCGAGATCATAAACACAGTAACACATACTATAAGATATCAATATATTAGTACTTTAAAAAGCACAAGTCAAACTGGAAATATGCTGCCAATTTATCTCAAATCAAATCAAAAAGCACTTTAAACAAAAACTACCAAACCCAATGAATAGTATCAAATCAAATGTGCATAGGAGAAATGTATTTTAGCATATCCACCATTATATCAAATCTAATCCTGAAACTCAGAAACTAGAACCGTTACTTCATGAGTAAGAAAGGAGATTGTGAGGGTTTATGACAAAACTAAGCACAATACTACTTGTGTACATAATAACAAGGACAAATTTAAGCAAACCTTTGACCCATCCAGAAGTATTGACAATGAGGGGCAATGCTGTATGACCACTCAGATTGAACGTGTTGAACTCTTTCTCGTAGTAGTCATATAGTGCAGATATACACTTCAAGTACATTGTTGGATCCCTTTTTGGAGAAATATCACCAAATAAGTAGCATCTGCAATCAAATTTTCGTCAGGGAGGATGAAGAAAATTAATTTCTACACTTACCTATTATATCATCACTTTTGCAATACTCAACAAGAAAATTATATAGTGTTTGCCATTTTAATGAAAGATTAAATTTTATAAAAAAACATGTGAATACACTGGAACTTATGCCACCTTAAACAAACATTTAAAAAATTGCAAATTTAATTAATTAATCATATGGGATCAACTGCAAATGGAATTCAAGGGATTGTTCATATGATTGATCAGAAAGACATAAAAATGTTTTTTGTATCCAGCCAGACTTTATGTTTATTATCAGTCATCAGCTATGACCTAGTATATAATATATACTTAAATGTGTGTGTGCAAGTGCGCTCGAGGAGGGAAATGGAGAGTTGAACTGGCCATTCAATGGTGCAAAGCAAACAGTATATAAATTTAAACATATCATTACTCTATCATTATTAAATACCACATGTATTTTAAGACCTATTTGATCCCCACTCACACAAACTTATTCCTTGTATGTTAGATAGACTGCTAGCAGAACAGAACTTAACTGTCAACAACTAGCACATAGGTTGTAACTATGCAGGATAAATTACATTATAAGATAGAACAAGAAATCCATACCTCATAGGCATTTGCAGCCATGGAATAGTTAAATCTAATCAGAAAAAAAAAAAAAGAACATCAGATTTCCGCAATTAAATTCTTAACTGCAATAGCATATAACAATATTCCGGATCAGTCAAATACTAACTAAAATAAAAATTCAAAAATTAGAAGGACCAAACGGAGCACATGAAATAAATTAGATCAATTTTTCCTATTTTGGAAAGGCAATAAATTTCGAACAAGAAATCAAGAACCCTATGTCAACAATTGGCTTTACCATCCCCGTAACCAACCGTGACAGATCAATAGTTAACTTCTCTATATCTTGAGTCAGTCTCTGATCTGCATCAATTGGTACATTTGACATGTGGAATACCTACAATGGAATTCAGCAGAAAAGGTTCTTTACTGAGTTTAAGATGTAAGTTATGTTAACACCGAAAGAATATATCATATAAGTGCAAAACTAAAGCCCGTGAAAGATTATATCAGGACCAACGTCTGTTGTATCATGAGAGAACAAGGGTTTCAAAGCTCTCCGCATCAATTTGTTCTCCGAAGGCAAGGGCTCCAATTGCACAAGACCGATACTAGATTCTGAAATCATACAGGTACTATTAGTAAAATTAAAATATATATAAAATCAATAAGAAGGAGAAAAAAAAAGGAACAACCTTTGGTAATATATTCAATAGTTTTGTTAATTGTAGGTAAAAGTCACTCCCCCGAGTCGCGAAAAAAAAGATCATCAACTCAAAATGAGAAAGGACGGAAGCATCACAACTGGAGAGACAAGATATATACAACTAAATGCTACTTGCCTTCGCTTTTCCCATTCTCTTTATGCTCCCAAATGCATCATTCTTTCAGAAAATTAAGAAACTATATACAATAAGAGGAAAAATATCTACCATAAACAATGGGGTTGTCCTCGTATGGGCTTGTATGAGTCTCGAAAAACTCGTCAAGTGGGTTATGCCCCATCAGATTTAGAAGTGTAGCACCTGCCGCCGCCAAAGTCTCAGATTTAACATCAGTTCAAAGCGCCTTCGCCAAATTCTCTTGAAAAAACATAATCAAATTAGAATACCCACCCATATTAAATTAAAAATAAAACCGATTAGAATTAGTTCGAGAAAAACCCCCAATTTTATCTTAATGAAAACATTAACAAGAATCCTCAATTCTGAAGCCCTAAACACCTAAAATATCAAAATGAAAATTATAGTTATAAAGATATCGAAAAAGAACCAATTAAGCATAGTGACTACTATATAAAACCTTAATCGCCTATAAAATCAAAAAAAATTGAAAGTTGGTAACTCTAATCGGAGAAACTGTGTGTGTATTCAATTAGGAGGGAGTGTATCACGTTCGAAGGGAGTGTATTTCATTTGAAGAGAGTGGATGTCAAGGGAGTGTTTGTTGACGGAGCTAGTGTTTTGTTGAACTCTATGTATTTGTGTTTGGGGGAGGGAAGTATAGTCGGTCTGTTTTCATTTGAGGGGGAAACTTACCGCACAAACATTTCAACTCCAAAACTTGTCTGCTCTTTTTTCAACTTTTTTTTTTGCAAAACTTTAAAAAAAAAAATAATTTTGATAAATAAAACTATTATTTATATATATATAATATCTTATTTCATTTTAAATATAATATTATTTAATACTGAAACGAAATATAATCAATTTTTAAAATTTTAAAATATTATATACGATATTTATAATCATAAAGTATCCATAATATAATTATAATTCTAATTTTAGGATAACATATTCACTTTAATATTTTAAAAATAAAAAATAGTTATTGTAACCGCAAGTGTTGGTGTTACATGTTGTGCAACACCATGACATCCGTGCAACACTAGGTTTACACCTATTGTAACACCAATTCAGTATTGTTACAATAGCAGAACAGAACTTTATTACAAACCAACTATCTACACAAGTTTTTATACTAAGTTTCTTCTATCCACGCTACACCTGCTCGGGTAACTCAAAACTCTCTTCTTGAATTTGAATAAGCACCCTTGGTGTCAGAGGGTCCCGCCTTTTGACCCGCTTCTTAACCACTCGAGTATAAATGGGTTTAATTCTCTGTTTTAACTAAAAACCAAGGTGAATGACAATAATAAGGGTGAGCCATAATTTCTCAACAAGTCCACAATATATATATATATAGTGTTAAACGAGAATGTAATGTACCGATAATCCGTTTTCATGTGTAATTTTGGATCTCTGGTGAGAATAACGATGGCCGCTATCGGCAATTCCCAATAAATTAGACTGGATTCAACAATTACAGTACTGTAACCTGCTGATCAGTCAGATACAGTACGGATCTATGCTATTCACATAGACCCACGTCATAACAAGGTACTCAGGCTCATTTCTGGCCTCAGTAATTCATTCAAGGGTCCAGGTCATTCATGGCCCTACTCGTAACCATCCAGTCCTTAGGACAAACATCCGGAACTATCGGTATGCTTCGATGTCATCTCAATCATTGAGATATACATCGGGATATAAGTACTGCATAATTTATTGAAATATGAATAGAGTATTTATAATATCAAAAGGAATCATGAACCAAAGTGAAACATAATCAAGGAACAATTATTGTGTATCAATGTTGGTGAACAGGAATTATCAACATATAATGGGTGGAGAATCTGAATAACGTATATCAATTCACTATTCTGAATTTAGAATAGGGGATAAACTTTCCTGACACTTGTTCTACTTCATATATATCACAATTCTCGAACATGGGTTGGATCCGCCTTACGGGAGTGGTATCTATCAAAGAAAGATACTCATTTAGTTGACTTATATCGTAATCGTATCTCAGTTTGAGGCCACGTAGCCCTTATCGTCTACCCGTACAATTCTAACTGACTCGTATAGTAATTATCTAGAAATTAGGACTCGATTAATCACGTAAATCACATAGCACATAAGTCATAGTGTCAATTTAGGCTTGAAAATATTTTTATCGAAATCGGATCTATACTCGCATTAATAAACAAAATATCCTGGGATTTATTATACTCGTATTTATAGATAATAAGGTCTATGATTAATGAAATATCGAAAGTCAACTCGTTCTCGAAATAATTTAAAATTTAAAACTATTTAGTGAAACTAAATCATTTTTCTGAGTTTAAGAGCTTCCGTTTCGATTAAATCGGATAAGCGGTTCAATTATTATTCAATAAATAAGAATAAATAAATTATTATTCAAAATAATTAATTATTCAAAATAATTGAACCTCAAATGTATTTTTAAATAATTATTTAGGAAAAAATCAGAATTAAAAATGATTTTCCCATAATATTTGGAATTAAAGATGAATTTAAAATAAATTATTGAAAATAAACTGATTAATTATCAAAATAATTAATTATTTTTAAATAATTCCTAAATAATAAATAAATAAAGAATTAGATAAATAAATAATTTTCAAATTTTTTAGAAAATATTTTCGATTTATTTATAAAATAAATCAATTAAGTAATTAAATTAAGTAATCAATTTATTTTACTTAAATAACACTGAACTTTGATTTATTTTTAAAATAAAATTCAGAAACATTTTTAGGAAATAGAATCAGGGTTTTGGGGGATTGAAACCGGGTTTTCAATAGGGTCGTCGGGTCGCCAGATTTATGAAGAACACGCCGGATTTATAAGTTTTCCTGCGAGCTTCAAAACTTCCAGGCAAGCTTGATTACGCCCCAAAATTCCTCCGTTTCACCCCTTCTTCCATCGTTCTCCATCGCCACCAGCCCATCTACATCGACGTTGCATAAAAAATGATCTGTAATTAGGAAATCATTTTCTCCGGCCTCAAACCGAACGACGTCGGCGACGGTTCAGAGATTTTCCGGCAACGTCGACTAATTCGACCCAGAACTCAACCCACCAATCACCATATGTTCGTTAATAACATACAAATCCAACCCAACAATCAGAATTAGCAATATAATTCTTGAAATCATTTTGAAGAATTAGCAATCAGAATCCGCTCTAGCCTTTAAAATCATTTTGAAGACTCAAAAATATTTTTGAAAGCGTTTGGAATAAGGATGATGTGATAGAATAAATCAATTTCAAGATAATCAAAGAATATCTGAATATTATGCTATAAATAATATTCAAATAACGAATAGCTTTTATCAAAGCAAATGAAGTAAAAGTTTTGAAAATAACTTTATGAAAATATTTAAGGTAAGAATGATTGACGATATCAATCATTTCTCGAATACTTGGCGAATAACGAAACATTATTCTTTAAGAAAATAAAGAATATTATTTAATAAAATAACGGAGTCAATAGCCTTCCAATGAATATTCAAACTAATATTCACTTATAATTTAAAACTATCAAATAAACATTATTCGATTAATAGTTTTGAAAACTATATATATATAATATACTCGGGAACATCGTCTCCCGCTTTATAAAAATGTTAACCTTTGGGTCCCCTATACTAAGGGTACACGCAAATAGTGCCTATCTCTAGCATAGGTATTATGCAGTTTATAAACAATTGAATCGATAACAAGATATCAAGATTACGAAATAGGCATGCATATATATCATATCAACATGCTCCAATATATCGCAAGATTTGCTAATAACAATCATGCACTTATCACAAGATAATGCATATACATATATACATCACAACAACAGTTATACGGGTAGAAAACTTCCATGAGCGTTTCGGGGTAAACTTAAGCTTAGAGTAGGTCCGGTAACCTATGAACAACAACATAAGCCGGAATTAGACCACGATCGCTAAGAAACTAGTCAAAACTTACTCATACCTAAACGGTCGCTTATGGTCGCTTATACGCTTAACGATTTGCGTTAATCGTTCGTGTACCCTCGGCTCCACTAATTTTAATAAATTAACCGTTATGAATTTTAAGGTGACTCTTTCGTGAATACTCTACCAACTGACCAATTAATCTTACATAACTTTTTCGTAATCCAATTAGTTTTATAATAAGAGCCTTAATCAAGGTTTCAATGTAAATCGAGGGGTAATGGTTCGCTCGCGAAACGCCGTTACTTAAAACGATCGTTTCTCCTAAACCGTACATCGGATCCAAGCAAACTACATATCAAAACGAAGCTTACGACACGATCTAGCTAAAATATGGCAAAGTTACAGATTGGTCAATGAGCTTTCTGTCCCGAACACTAAGAACAAGCAGTTGAATTAAAATGGGCATTACGACGGCTATGTTTACGTGATTACCAATGTTTATACCACTCCAATTAACCATAAACCAACTCATAACCATCAATACAGCCAACCTTCATCTAAACCTTATCACATCAGTCCATAACCTCAAGGTTTTCCAGCTCATTCAATCACAAACATGAGCTACTAACTATACTTAAGATTCATTAACCAATAACCAAGATTCATAACCCAAAATCACTACAAATCCAACCAAACTTTAAACAAACAAGTATCATGCTTCTTGTTAGGAATATGTGTATTAGTTTGATGATAAGTTAAACAAAATACTTAAGTAGAAATCTAGTTTTTGTAGGCTCAACGGACAAGACCATCTTGGCTATCCGTTGAAGGAGTAGCTTTACTTAGCAATAAGTTTAGTATTGTAGCACATTTCATTCTCTGGATTCAAGTTGTAATTCTTAGATGTTGTAGGAAATTATCAGTCATGTTGACTACTAGTGGATATGCAAATAGGAGGGCTAATTGTAAATATTTCATACCTTGTAATTTTGTATAAGTGAAGAAGTATCAACTGATATTGAAGACCTTCAACGGATAAGAAACAAAGCTTCAACGGATGTCTCTAAAGCTTCAACGGATAATATCCATCAACGGATAAGTACTTCAACGGATAAAACTTCAACTGCTAATGCATCAACGGATAAAGCTTCAACGGATAAAGCCTCAACGGATAAGGCATCTACGGATGAAAGCTTCAACGGATGCTTAGTTCAGCAGCAGTTGATAGTGACAATTCATAAGCTGACAGAGGCACATGGGTTGACAGAGACAAACTGGAATGTGGCAGCCTCTAGGAGGAATCAAGAAAATGCAGAATTTCCATTCTGGTGCAAACAAGGGAGTATTCAAAGATTAACAGCTAAACCCAAATTGCATTGGATAGAGAAATGAAGAAGAAACATGTGAAGAGCCTTTTTAATTGTATTTTACAGTTTTGTCTTCACTTGTAAACTTGGTGATATATAAACCAAGTAGCAGCTAGTAATTAGGTGTGAATTTTCAAGAGCAGATTAGAAAAATCCAGAGAGAAAATCATCTAGTTTGTACTAGGAAGCAGTTGTGACTTAATTCTTTAAATCACAGATTTTCTGAAATAACACATCTCTGGTGGAACAACAAATCCACCAGAAAAGTTTTTAAGTTCTTTGTGTTTGTGTTTGAATATATATCTGTCTGTATTAGCCTCAAGAAATTCACACACATTTGCTCACTAAAACACTTAGCCTTAGAAACTGCTCAAAACTTGAAAAAGTTTTGAGATTTACATTCAACCCCCCTTCTGTAAATCTCATTGTTAGTCCACTGGGAATAACACTTCTCATATACTATCTTAATCATACCAACTCCTAAATGCTCAACAGTAAAGCTAGGGTATGAGGTTTATACCTTCCTTGGTGGGTGATAAGTTGCTAGGAAGCCTTAGGGAGCCTTGATCTAACCTCCTACAAGCTTGATCTTGTAAAAAAATTCAAGAACACAAAGTTAAAGTTTTGAAATCACTATTCACTCAAAACTTTAGAGAATTGATTATCCATGAAATCCTTAAAATCAAGAGCTTAGATTCATGGTATAACTAAGTTTATAATTATAGAATCCAACCAAACAAACCTAGGAATATATGCTTGCTTGGATGATGAACTTTGGAAATTTCTCCTTGATTTTTTAAAGAAAAACCGTGAGCAAGAGAAGAAGATTGAATGAGAATGCTTCTTTGATTTGTCTTGGTGATTTGTGTGGTGTTTAGCTTGGTTACTTGTCAACTTGCACAAATATCTATTAACCATGCTTACATCACCTTCCTTATGTCATCAAATTGCCACATGTCAATTCCTTAAGGCTTGATGATCTCATCTTGTGCTAATTCCTTGATTAGTTCTTAATTACTTGGCTAATGACCGCTTATCTGTTATACGGTTCGCTTAACTTGCGTTTTCGTTCGTCGTTTGAGGGATCATATTCGGGATCTTATTACTTGGGTTCCCCTAAACCTTTCTCAATATTTTATATTCCTTTTATGATCCTCTCTTATAATCCTTGAATTTAAATCCTTTTAATCATGTTACCTTATACTCAATTCTTTCGGAATCTGGAGGATTTTCGAGAAAAATCAAAGTGTCCGGATTCGAATTCTAACGACCTTTACATACACTCATTTACTTTATGGAATACTAATACGATCTTAGAATTTTCCTAACAGTACTCCTATATAGCGTGGTCTGATAATTTTCCTTAATCAGCATAGTCAGCAAAAGTTACTATATATCAGGGTTTCAAAATTTTCCAAAAATTGGGGTTTTTACAAGGCCCTACTTATATCCCTAAATAAAATTTATTGGCCCGTAATTAATAATTTTTAGGTATTAATTTTTAATTTTTTAATATCCAATAAATATAAAATATATGCCAAAAATTCCTAAAAATTGTGAATAATACAAAAATGCAAAGAAATGAAATACTTGATAATCCCATAATTCTATAAAAATAAAATTGTGATTTTTTATGGGGCTTTTGACACCCGAAGAGGACCGGAAAAGTCATTCTTCGCGAAACGAGAAAATTTATAAAATGACTAGATGTTCAGAATATCGGCATGGTATAAGCCATACTAGGAGAAATAAGGCCA
Organism: Apium graveolens; assembly: GCF_009905375.1. NCBI lineage: Eukaryota > Viridiplantae > Streptophyta > Magnoliopsida > Apiales > Apiaceae > Apium > Apium graveolens. Next base: position 100,778,817 of record NC_133654.1, read on the forward strand.
ATGATTTTATATAAATTATCAGCTATTAAAATATTGTTTGGGTCGTACAACTTTTTATATAAAGGCATTTTACTCATAATAAAACACTTGATAATTACCTGGAAAATATCCTGACAATACAGAATACACGTAGCATATAACAGCTAGGGTTTTATAACTCAATACACTTAATGACATATTAAAACACAAAATTCATCTTTATTATGATATAATACAAGTGTAATTTCTCAATTGTTATAAAAAATGATTTTACTAGCTTCATCTTTAGATTTAAGAAAATATGTCGCAGTGAACTTTTTGAAATCATCAACAATCACCAGACAATATCTTTTCTTTGAGATTGATTGGTCCAAACAAATCAATATGTAGTAGTTGTAGAGCTTCTTCAATTGTGGATTCAAGCTTCTATTTGAATGATGGCTTGATTTGCTTTCCTTTCTGATAGGCATCACATAGTCCATCCTTTGAGAATTCCACTTGAGGATTTCCTCTTACCAAATCTTTCCTTACTAGTTCATTTATAGTCTTAAAGTTAAGGTGCGATAGCTTCTTGTGCCATAGCCAACTTTCATCTTGACTTGCCTTGCTGAAAAGACAAGTGACAGATTCCGCATTTGATGAGTTGAAGTTAGCTAGATACACATTTATTTTCCTCACTTTAGTGAGAACCACTTTGTTGCTTTTCTTGTTGGTCACAACACAGGCTTCAGAGTTGAATGTTACTGAGTTGCCCTCATCACAAAGCTGGCCGATAATCAACAAATTATGCTTGAGTCCATCCACTAGGGCAACTTCCTCAATGATGACATTGTCTTTAGAAATCAAGCCATATCCAAAAGTATAACCCTTGTTGTCATCTCTAAAAGTGATACTTGGGCCAGCTCTCTCCTTGAACTTAGTGAGCAGGGTAGAGTGTCCAATCATTTTCCTTGAGTAGCCACTATCCAAATACCAAAGATTCTTTCTGTTTCCCTATACACATCAAAACCAAATTAAGTTGATTTTGGTACCCAAGTTTCCTTGGAACCTGCCTTGTTAGTCTTTTTCTTAGGTTTCTTAGGCTTGTCCTTATTTGTAATATCCCGTAATTTTTAGAATTAGATTAAAAATTGAATAATAGAATAAAAATAGATTAAAATTAGATAAGGGCTAGGATTTAAAAATTGGATTAGAGTAATGGGCCTAAAATTTGGATCAAATTCTAATATGGATAACTTGTAGGTTAAGATATAGGGTTTTGTATCATTATAAATAGATCTATTCGTCTTCCTCATTTTTATTCATAAAATTCATAGGGTAAAAAGCCATAGAAATCAAAAATCTTGTAAAATTTGTAGAAAATTGATCGTAATTCAGAATTTGATGATTCTGGGCTTTTCGAAAAGCTCTTTTCATTCTCTACAACATTTATGTTTCGTGTTTTCCAAGATAACATCGTTTAGAGGGTCAAAAGAGTAAATTTAGATCTGATCAGGCTTTGAGGTAAGTACTTTTTGACTTACTTTTATTTTCGGAAAAGTTTTGATATTCTGATTTTCGAATTTCTATAAGATATAAGAATTTCTGTTTCGAACTGTATAAGAAATAAGATACGAGAATCTTTTGAAACCCAGTCTCTACATTTTCGAACCCGTTCGTAATTTACGCTATAGTTCCGGAACTAGCCTTAGATACCCTTAATAGGCGCACAAGTGTGCAACTTTAGATATCTATTAAGGGCGCGTAATTATTGAACTTTAGATGCCGACCACCGGCAGAGTGTGGTATAAAGAATAAGAATAAGAATTAGATGTCGGCTACTGGCAAAGTGTGGCCGTAGATCAAGACCGTGGTATTTATAAGAGTTATGGTTTCATTATGTTCTGATCTGTTATAAAATCTTCTCTGTTCTTTTTTAAATTCTGAATTTTTAAAATATAAAACTTTGGGTTCGATTTATTTTAGAAAATATTTTACAAAATTATTATTGTTTTGAGAAAAATCATTTTAATAAAACACCTATTGTTTTCCGGTAAAATAGTTAGTCAATTTGTACTTGCTGAGCTTTGTAGCTCACCCCTTTTATATTTCAGGTTTCGTATAAGATTCGAGTTGGAAATCAATGGAGTTTGAGGACTTAGGATTGGAGTATATTAAATTTTGGGCTTCCTTTTAGCTGCGCTTTTGTGATAGACAACTTTGTAATAGAGATTTTAAATTAGTAAATTGTATTTTGTTTTGGTTTTGATTTAGAATTAATAGTCTGAAAGTGCGAGCTGTTACATATTTGACTAAGGTAACTGAGATTCATCCTTAGTCATTTGAGTAGAACCTTTAAAACCATTCATCATAACGAAATTATCATGCATAGGCTGGTTAACGTGGAAAGGCATATTATGTGCAAATATATTATTCAAGTAAGGCATGCTAAATGGCATTTGAGGCATACTAATTACAGGATAATAGGGATTTTTTGCAAATGGCATATTAGAAAATTGTGCATTCAAATTATGTGCAGGCATAACATTCACATGCATTGTGGGCATGTTGGGAAACGAGAGAGGTACAGACATGGATGTAGGCATAGCAAGTTTGCAATTAACAGATAAATTATTAACACCACCACACTTCACACAGACTTTTCTAGGTATATATTTATCAGGTGTGTAGTTGTTATGTTTGTTAATTCCTACTTTTTCATTCCTATTTTCTTTCCTGTTAGATTCTGCTTTAACCTCATTATTTTCCAATCTGTCATTCAACTTCTTTATTGAAAGGTACCCCACATTGACTTTCTTATTTTCTTTCACTTGACTTATTTCTCCTGGAACAAAGTTCTTAGAAACTGATCCATATTTCTCATCTAACTTAGCTAGCTTGACTTTGCTAACTGTTTTTTTTCAGTCAACGTATGTGGTTCTATGTCTTTCGACGGATATTTCCTTTTAACATTTGGCGAACAATCTTTATTATTCGTCGAATCCACAACCGTTGAAAGTCCTTCTTCCAAGTTAGGATTCAGTTTCTCCTTGCTCTTCTTCCAGGATTCTTCACAGAAAGACTCCATACCTTGACCTTTAGTAATTTGAGCACGGACATCTCTAGATAATGTCCAATCCTTAACTACTTCCTATTATCATTCAAGATACTTTCTTAAAATCTCCTCTTTCTTTAAGGATTCAGTCAATTTTTCCTTAGGAATTCTACACTCTATTTTAAATTTTTTAAACTCAATAAATTGAATTTCTAACACAGCATTTCTCTCACTCAAAAACAAATTATTATCTTTAATCCTGTTATTTTCCTTGGTGAGTGACTTAAGTGTAACACGCAAATTATACAATTCTGGAGATATGTCATTTATAGCTTCATTAAATTCAGCTTTAGAAAGATGTGCTAGGTTAGTGGTGATTACCTGATTTCTTGAAGAACTTACCCCTGCTTCACAAAGTGGCTACAGCTGCTACTGCAACCGTTGCTGTTGGACAGTCCATTCCCAAGCCAAAAGCAGAATGGACTATTGAAGACATGGAAGAAATCCGCAAGGACAAGAAAGCCATGAACATTTTGTTTAATGGCTTAGATCAAGATATGTTTGACAATGTCATCAATTGTCAAACTGCAAAGGAAGTTTGAGATACTGTACAAATCATCTGTGAAGGTACTGAGCAGGTTAGAGAGAACAAGATGCAGCTTCTTATTCAACAGTATGAATATTTTTACTTTGAAGAAGGAGAATCATTAAATGATACCTTCAACAGATTTCAGAAACTATTAAATGGATTGAAGCTATATGGTAGAGTGTACCAAGTCAAGGATTCCAACTTAAAATTTCTGAGGTCTCTACCAAAGGAATGGAAGCCTATGACTGTCTCTCTAAGAAATTCTCAAGATTATAAGAACTTCACACTTGAAAGATTATATGGAATTTGAAAGACTTATGAACTTGAAATGGAGCAGGATGAGCTACTGGAAAAAGGAAAGAGAAAAGGAGGAACAGTTGCACTTGTAGCTGACAGTGAGAAGATTGAAGCCAGGAATGAGGAGAAGACAATGCCAAGTCTCAAAATTGGCACAAGCAAATCAGAATCAAGCAAGGGTAAAGAGCAAGTAGCTGAGGATGAAGACAATTCTAGTCAGGATGACTCTGATGATGTTGATGAATATCTGGCTTTTCTGTCCAGGAGGTTTGCAAAGATGAAGTTTAGGAAAAATACAAAATTCACTAAGCCAAACAAAAACATGATGGACAAATCCAAGTTCAAATGTTATAACTGTGGCATTAGTAGACACTTTGCAAGTGAGTGTAGGAAGCCAACCTCTGATAAGAAGAAATTTGAGCAAGTTGATTACAAAAAGAAGTATTTTGATTTGCTCAAATAAAAGGAAAGAGCTTTTCTCACTCAAGATGATTGGGCAGCAGATGGAGTCAATGAAGATGATGATATGGAATATGTCAACCTAGCCCTGATGGCTAATTCTGATGAAAATGAAACTAGTTCATCAAGCAACCAGGTAATTACTACTGATCTCTCTCAGCTTTCTAAAAATGAATGCAATGAAGCCATAAATGATATGTCCAATGAATTATATCATTTACGTGTTTCCCTTAAATTACTATCCAAAGAAAACACTAGGATCAAAGAGAATAATATGTTTTTAAGTGATAGGAATGCTGTGTTAGAGGATCAGGTAATTGAGCTTGAAAAGATTAAACTTAAATGCTTGACTGTTGAGAGTGAACTAGAAGAAGCTGTTAAGAAAGTAGAAATTCTTTCTAAACAATTAGAGAGTGAGCAAGAGGTAATCAAGGCCTGGAAAACATCTAGGGATGTTAGTGTTCAGATTGCCAAGGTTCAGGGAATTGAATCATTCTGTGAGGATGCATGGAAGAAAAACAAAAAGGAGTTAGAATTAATTGATGGATTGTCAAAGGATGTGGAATCAACGGATGATGAAAGTTATCCGTTGAAGGAAGAAAAAGGGCATCCGTTGAAGGCTCATCAATTAAAACAGGCAAGTAATTTCAAAAATAAAAATCTCAATAAGAAGGATGGTTCAACTTTCCAGAACTTTGTCAAAGAAGGAGCTAGCACATCCAAAGATGCCAGTAAGGTGAATATAGGACACATGACTTTAGATCAGCTGAAAAATAGGCTTAAGTTGGTTGAGGATAAAAAGGAAACTAAAAGAAAATCTAAAAGAAATGGGAAGGTAGGGATTAATAAACATAACAATTACACACCTGATAGGTATGCTCCTAGAAAAAGCTGTGTGCATTGTAAAAGTGTTAATCATCTATCTGATAACTGCAAATCTGTTAAGAATGCTCCCATGCCTTCAAATCCCTCCATGCCTAACATGTCTATGTCACCTCTGCATGCTATGCCTGTTATGTCTCATCAGAATCCCCATGCATATTTTGCAAACATGCCATATATTAATAATCCTTATTTTACTGCATTTAGTATGCCTCAAATGCCATACAATATGCCTATGTGGAATAACATGTTTGCACAATCTATGCCTTATCAAATTCAATCAAATGTGCTAAATGATTCTGTGACTAACCCTACACTTCAACCAACTAAATCTGAGACCAAGGTTGACCCAAAGTTACCTAAGTCAAAAGATGCAGGAGGAATGAAGTCTAGGAAAATGACTAACAAGGCTGGACCCAAGGAAACTTGGGTACCAAAATCAACTTGATTGATTTTGTTGTGTGCAGGGAAAAAGAAGGAATCTATGGTACTTGGACAGTGGTTGTTCAAGACACATGACAGGAGATTTCACCCTGCTCACAGAGTTTAAGGAGAGAGCTGGCCCTAGCATAACCTTTGGAGATGACAGCAAAGGATTCACTATGGGATATGGCTTGATTTCAAAAGAAAATGTCATCATTGATGAAGTTGCATTGGTTGATGGTCTCAAACACAACTTATTGAGCATCAGTCAACTATGTGACAGAAGGAATACTGTTTCCTTCAATTCTAAAGCATGTATTGTCACAAGTAAGAAGGACAATAAAGTGGTTCTAACTGGAGTTAGAAAAGGGAATGTGTATTTAGCTGACTTCAACTCTACAGATGCAGAATCTATTACTTGTCTTTTCAGCAAAGCAAGTCCAGTTGAAAGTTGGCTATGGCACAAGAAGCTGCCCCACTTGAATTTCAAGACAATGAATGATCTAGTCAAAAAGGACTTAGTTAGAGGAATGCCTCTAGTAGAATTCACAAGGGATGGACTGTGTGATTCTTGTCAGAAAAGAAAGCAAAAGAAAGTATCATTCAGTAAGAAGCTTGAATCTGCAATTGATGAACCATTACAACTGCTACACATGGATCTTTTTGGACCAGTCAATGTATTGTCAATTTCAAGGAAAAGATATTGCCTAGTGATTGTAGATGATTTCTCAAAGTTTTCATGGGTTTATTTTCTTGGATCAAAGGATGAAGCTAGTGAAATCATTATCAATCATATCAAGCAAGTCAACAATCATCCTGATTTCAAAGTGAGGAATATTAGGAGTGACAATGGAACTGAGTTCAAGAATTCAATCATGAAGTTGTTTAGTGAAGAAAATGGGATCATGCATGAGTTCTCAGCTCCAAGGACTCCACAACAAAATGGTGTGGTGGAAAGGAATAACAGATCACTAATTGAAGCTGCAAGGATAATGCTTGAAGAGTCAAAACTCCCAACTTACTTTTGGGCTGAGGCTGTTAACTGTGCATGTTACACTCAGAATATTTCTCTAATCAATCAGGCAAAATGCATGACTCCCTATCAATTATTCAAGAGAAGAAAACCAACTTTAAACTTTCTGCATGTCTTTGGTTGCAAATGCTACATCTTAAGGAATCAATCTGATCACAAAGGGAAGTTTGATGCAAAGGATGATGAAGGAATATTTGTTGGTTATTCTACTGGAAAATCATATAGGGTCTACAATCTAAGAACCAACATTGTCAAGGAATCTGTGCATGTTGTGTTTGATGATAAAAAGATTGATGGACTAACAGATGAGGGACATCATGAAGGACTCAAATTTGACAATATTGAGATATATTGTGATGATAGTGAAGATGAGAATGATGAAGAAGGCATCTCAAGAAGAATTCAAAATCTGCCTTTGGATAATGCACAGAATGCAGCATCCGTTGAAAGTCATAATTCAGCTTCCGTTGAAAGAAGCAATGCAGCATCCGTTGAAAGACAAAGTGCATCATCCGTTGAAGTTCAGAATGAAGCATCCGTTGATAACAGTCTGTCAACGAATAATCAATTCACTTCATCAGTTGATAGAGCTCCCAATTCCTTTCAAAGGATCAGCAACTCAGGGGGAGTTTCAACCAATCAACATTCTATCTCACATCATGACAATAATGAAGCAACCTCATCTAGAGCTAATCTACCACCTCAAAGGAAATGGACCAAGAATCATCCTTTTGAACTGATCATTGGTGATGCTACATCTAAAGTGCAAACTAGAAGGGCTACTCAAGATGAATGTCTGTATAGTGCTTTCTATCACAGGAGGAACCTAAGAGAGTGGAAGAAGCTCTATTGGATCCAGATTGGATTTTAGCAATGCAAGAGGAGCTAAACCAATTTGAGAGGAACAAAGTATGGAAGCTGGTACCCAAGCCAAAGAACAAGAGTTTTATTGACACAAAATGGGTATTCAGAAACAAGATGGATGAAAATGGCATTGTCATAAGGAATAAAGCCAGATTGGTTGCTAAAGGCTATTCTCAACAAGAGGGAATAGATTTTGATGAAACATTTGCTCCAGTTGCCAGACTTGAAGCCATTAGAATTTTTCTAGCCTATACAGCCCATGCCAATTTCAAAGTCTATCAAATGGATGTCAAGAGTGCATTTCTAAATGGGGAATTGGAGGAAGAAGTTTATGTAAGCCAACCTCCAGGATTTGAAGATCCAAACTTTCCAGACTATGTGTATTATCTGTTGAAAGCACTCTATGGACTAAAGGAAGCACCTAGAGTCTGTATGAGACTTTGTCAAAATTTCTTCTAGATAATCACTTTATAAGAGGTACTGTTGACAAAACTCTTTTCTTTAGAAATGTTAATGGCTCTTCAATACTTGTTCAAATTTATGTAGATGATATTATATTTGGATCTACAGATGATAAGCTTTGTAAAAAGTTTGCTAAGTTAATGCAAAGTAAATATGAAATGAGCATGATGGGAGAGCTAACTTATTTTCTTGGTTTACAAGTTAAACAAGTTAGTGGTGGAATTTTCATTAGTCAAACTAAATATATTTATGATCTTTTAAAGAAGTTTGACTTAATGGACTGTTCATCTGCAAAAACTCCCATGGCCACTTCCACCAAGCTTGAATTAAACAAGGCTGAAAAGTCTTTGGACATTTCAAGTTATAGAGGCATGGTTGGCTCACTTTTATATTTAACTGCTAGTAGACCTGATATAATGTTTTCTACATGCATCTGTGCTAGATTTCAAGATGACCCTAAAGAATCTCATTTAGTGGCTATTAAAAGAATCTTCAGATATCTCAAAGGAACTCCAAATCTAGGAATTTGGTACCCTAGAGAGTCTGGTTTTGATCTAATCGGCTACTCAGATGCAGATTATGCAGGCTGCAAAATAGACAGGAAAAGCACAACAGGCACCTGTCAATTTCTAGGGAACAAGCTTGTGTCATGGTTCAGCAAGAAGCAAAATTCTATTTCTACATCAACAGCTGAAGCTGAGTACATTGCTGCTGGTAGTTGCTGTGCACATATACTATGGATGAGGAATCAACTATTTGACTATGGACTAACTATTGACAAAATTCCTATATTCTGTGACAACACAAGTGCCATTACCATTACTGAAAATCCAGTGCAGCACTCAAGAACCAAGCACATTGACATCAAGTACCACTTCATTAGGGAACATGTGAAGAAAGGTACAGTGGAACTTCATTTTGTTCCAAGTGAAAAGCAGATTGCAGACATATTCACCAAGCCACTTGATGAATCAACATTCACAAGATTAGTAAGTGAGCTAGGTATGCTTAATTATTCATAAATTTATGTCCTCTTTATAATCTGCCTTGAAGCCTGAAATGAATTTGCTGCAAGAACAAAGTTGGCTTTAAGTAAAAAATTATTCTATCAATGGATATTCCCTATCCGTTGAAAGCCAAAATTGTTCTATCAACGGATGTTCACTATCCGTTGAAAGAGAAATACATTTCTGGTAATTTTATCCCTCAATGGATAAAATAGTGTTGATCATCAACGGATAACTATTTACCTTATCCGTTGAAGTATCACATCAGTTACTTTAAGTGAATCACAGCCGTTGATTCTTTTACTTAACCGTTGATACAAATATACACTGTTGTATGTATTTGTATTAAAGGCAGTTTTCAGAATTTCTACAGTTTTCTCTACTCTTAAACGGCTGTAATTTATTTAAAAGTATCATTTAATCATTTTATTTACGTTTTAATTCAAGAAAGTATAAAAGCCCATTGAATTCTTATTTTCACTTTACGCTTTCTTGCAATTTTTATTCTCCTTCTCTCCCAAAACTCTCAAGTTTTTCTCTGCAACCTCTACTCACAACAATGGCACCAGTAGTCAAAATTATGTCTCAGTCTGGATTTGTTTATGAAAAGAACAATTTCATAGCCTTGGTTGAAAAGAATGAAGCCCATTCTGATTATCACAAGATGATGGACTTCATCAAAAACTGCAAACTAAGCTTTGCAATGCTGGAAGCCCCAACCATTTACTGTGAGGTAATTGAGGAGATTTGGACAACTGCAGTGTTCAACTCCACAAATATGACTATTGCCTTCTCTCTCAAAGTTAAGGATTATTGCATTAACTGTGATGATATACAGTCTTGCTTTAAGTTGCCTGAGAATAATGCCATGACACCACATACTGATAAAGATGTATCTGCTATGTTAGATTCCATAGGCTATGCTTTTAATTCTGCTAGTTTAGGTAGTATTAGAAGGAAGGGCCTTAGGAAAGAATGGAGTTTTCTTGGAGATGCCTTTATCAAGGTTTTCTCTGGGAAGATTAGCAATTTTGATGCCATAACTTCATCTCTTGTTAATATGCTCTATATGCTAGTTTCTGATAGGTACTTTAATTTTAGCAACTATGTCATGCTAGAATTAGGTTCCAGGTTAGGTAACAAAGCTAATAGACCCCATAACATCTACTATGCTAGATTCTTTATGTTATTGGCTAACCATGTTGCTGAAGGGTTGGTTATATCTAATGAGAGCAATAAACTCAAATGCTGGGCTCAAGAGAAAAGGGTCCTTGTAGACCTTGTGAGAATCAACCTCAACAGCCAGGTGCCATTGGTATATTTGCCAATAATGAATGCACCACAGGTAAGTGAGGTAAACACTTCTATAACTCCTACTGTTTCCAACCCCATCGTTTCTTTGCCTTCTAGTGTGGCATTGGAATCTGTGTCTTTGTCCCAACAGGTTCCTACCAAATCCACCAAAAGTAAATTTCAAAACACAAGTCAAAGAAAACCACCTCTGTTGTTTCCCAAAAGACAACAGTTGTAACAACTACCATAAACCCTGAAGGGAATGAATAGGGTGTGAGTGGTGAGGGGAGGGGTGAACATCAAGAAACCCCCAGGATAAGGTGGGAGAGGTGAGTGGTACCCCAGCCAGCCAAGCCACAGTCTCTCAAAAGACTGTGGTGGTTCAAAAGGAGTCAAACACATCCCTAGTTGCATCCTCCCAAAAGGATGCAGCTATTGAAAATAGTCCCCAACCAGGGACACAGAGCAAAAGAGGGAGGGACACTGAAGCCACACATTCGCCAATCAAAGCCTTTTCAAGGAAGAAGAAGGCTAAAACCCTAGTTTCCACACAGGGGGCACACACAGCACAGATACATCCACCTGTATCTTTGCCTTCTCAAATTCAGCTTGATGTGACTCCAGCAAATGTGGAGTCACAGCCCCATTCTCTCATAATAGAAACACATCAATCATCAAACTCTCCATCACCCTCTCTGGATGTGGATATGATATTCACATCAATTTCTGATTCTCCCTTCTTAAAACTTAGGGAGGAGCCCCACTCAAATCCTGATGATCATCATCTTTTAGATGATTTGTTGGATCATCAGCCAATTCTTTTAGATATAGTTGAAGAATCTGTGTCACCTCACTTAAAATCAATTCACACAGATTCAACAATTATGTCACTTTCAATATCTACATCTTTTCCTTCTTCAACGAATATCTCTCATCCGTTGACAAGTGGTTGTTCTTCGACGGATAAGCTTAACAGCAGTTATCCGTTGATACCATCAGTTTCTACTTCAACGGATACTCCATATCCGTTGATGGCCTCTACACATATAACAGAAACAATTCCAACTGTAGAAGACATGGATACTGTTCAATCACTTTTAGGTTTGAGGGAAGGGAGTGATAATTTGAGTGAGAGGCTGGGTTGCTCCCAGGCAAAAGGAGAGGTTGAAAGTCAACATATGCATGCTATTTCTTCCAGCATGGCAAAAGTAAGTGAGGGGAGTGCCACCTTAGAAGGTGAGGGTGAGGGTGTGAGGGTGTGTGTGAGCCAGGGGGAGCCCCTGATGTAAGAAAATAGAGAAAATGAGAGAAAGGCAGGTACAAAAGCTATAAGGGTGGATCCAGCCATTGCCAGTGAGTCAATGATTGTGGATGATGCTGAAAAGGAAAGACAATTTTAGCAACATTAAAAAGCTGTAATTTATAACATTTCCTTGGATGCTTACACTTTTACTCACCCTGTTCCAGCCTATCAATTGTTGGCTGCTCAGGGCAATGTGGAGGCAGAGCAGACTTTGAACATTGTACACACTTCAGAATCTCTTCTAAGAGACAAAGCTGTTGTTAATAGGCTGCCTTCTCAAGCTGGTGAGCCATCTGAAGAATTTGGAGTAAATTCTAATGATGATGACTCTAATTCTTTGGATGAGAGCATGAACTTAGGGGGAGCAACAGGCCCAAGTTCTGTTCCAAATCTACCTGACTGGGCATGGGCAAATGAATCTACACCAAGACAGTTTGGTGTAGCTTTGGTCAAGCAAGTAATGACTATACAGAAGGCCCTTCAGGAGACTACAGATGCTGGTACAAAGGCACTTCTTCAAGCTCATCTAGACTTTTTGCATCTCTTGCAGTTGCAGCATATCAGACAGAATCTAAGTGTGGATGAACTCAAGCAGGATATTGCTGATCTGAAATCCTACAATGCTGAGAAGTTGGATTCAGTCATGCCTTATGGTACTATGCAAGATTTGTTAGTGAGATTGAGGAGAGAATCTGATGCTGACAAGAGGCTGGCCAGGTTGGAAAACAGAGTTCAGATCATTGAAGACTCTATGGTCACCATTCTTCAGAATCAACAAACTCAGACAAATCTACTAATACAGCTGGCAAAAGCACAAGGCTTGACCCATACCCTTGATGATAACAAAAAGGGGGAGAATAAAAGGGAAGGGGAAGGAGAGCCATCAACAACAGTTCAAATATCTAAAGTGCTAATTCCTGCCATCACCACTTCTCCACCTATTCAAATCAAAGGAAAGCTTAATGGAATTGATCTAATCCAGATAGCAGCAGCTGAATTGCAAGTCAAGGAGAAAAGGAGGAAAATTGATGAAAAGGTGCAACAAATTTTTGGTTTTACAGCTTCTAAATCACAATCTGTGAAGCATAGCACAAAGGTGGAATCAATTATTACGGAGCTCAAGCCAGTAAGGAGGAATAAGGTTGGAGAGACTTCTGCCAAGAATATGAAACCTATGGTTCTCAAGCCCAACAACAGATCCAATAAGGACTCTACAAAGAATCCTCTAAGCCTTGCTCAGATGAAAGAAGTGGATTTTCCTCTTCCAAAGCCTGATGAAGACAAGGTTTTGGGTAGAAGTATCATAAAGCACAAAGAAACCATGGATGTGGTTGAAAAGGATGAACATGGATATTATCTTTAGAGAGGGAAAGAGCATTTGTGTGATGCAAGGACATCCCAAATTCTCAATAGCCAAGAGGGAAGAAGCCAGAAGGTTGAAGGAAGAAGCCAAAAAGCTAAAGGCTGACAAAAGAGCACAAGCAAAGCTTGAAAAATAGCTAAAGTCAAGTCAAGCTGAAGAAAAGAAAGAAATTAAAGACAAGAGTGAAGATGTAGGTATGTGGGACATGTTTAGTGATGATATGGGAGAAAGAAGTAAGGAAAGAGAGGAATGGCAGAAAGGGAACAGAAAGAAGGCCAATGCAAAAAGAAAGATGGTAGATGAGACTGAAGAAACCCAATCAAAATCCAAACCACTACCTTCTATTCCTGAACCCATTGTGCCTGACCTCTTCACAAACATCCATGGTGAAACAATCACTCCTAAGGAGGAACCAATTGATTGGGACACCATCAAATTGCCCACCTTCTTAACCTCTTCTCCACCATCAAAGAAGTAAAAAAGAAAAATCAAATCAACACCTCCTCCAACCTCAATCAAATTCACTCAGAAGCCTAAGCCTAAGCCACAAGCCTCTAAGGATGATTATGTTCACATTTGTGACATAAAGGAATTTTCAGACATTGAACTCTATCTGGATGAGCTGGAGGAAGTAAGGGGAATAGATGCCTACAGACAGCTACCAGAAAGACTAGTGTTCAAATACAAAGGAAGTGGGGAAAGAACTTGGCCTCTCTACAGGATTCTGAATGAAGGCTACTCTACCTTGGTTAAAGTCTACTCAGCCATAAAAAGGGATTCTGGCTTTACCAGGACTGCCAAGACTGAGATTCTCAACAAGATTGCCAACATAAGGAAGACTTGGTGGGAGCCCAATGCCTTACCTAGAACATTACTCATTCAAGAAAGAGGAATTACAATTCACAAATCACCTCATTGGTTGATGGAGTTCAGAGACAACAAAGGAGTCAGAAGATTTTTTAGACTTGAAGATCAGCTCAAGATTGCCAGTAATGAAACTCTCAAGGATATGCAATCTGAGTTGGACATCAATGAAGAAGATGAAGCTGAGTTCTACAGACAACTTCAACTTCAAATAGAGGAGAATGACAGGAGGCTAGGAAAGAAAACAAGGGTTCAAAGGAAAAGAAATTAATCTGCTCAGGCTAAAGGAGCACCCTTGGAAACAATGTAATTCTTCAATTCCATCTCAGCATACACATTTGTGCAGCATTTTTGAATTACTGCTTTATTACAGTTAATATGTTTGTCAAGTGTTTTGTTATCATTAAGCTAAACCCAAATTTATGCCTACAATTCTAGTAGACATAAATAGGGGGAGATTGTTAGGAATATGTGCATTAGTTTGATGATAAGTTAAATAAAACACTTAAGTAGAAATCTAGTGTTTGTAGCCTCAACGGATAAGACCATCTTACCTATCCGTTGAAGGAGTAGCTTTACTTAGCAATAAGTTTAGTATTGTAGCACATTTCATTCTCTGGATTCAAGTTGTAATTCTTAGATGTTGTAGGAAATTATCAGTCATGTTGACTACTAGTGGATATGCAAATAGGAGGGCTAATTATAAATATTTCATGCCTTGTAATTTTGTATAAGTGAAGAAGTATCAACTGATATTGAAGACCTTCAACGGATAAGAAACAAAGCTTCAACGGATGTCTCTAAAGCTTCAACGGATAATATCCATCAACGGATAAGTGCTTCAATGGATAAGACTTCAACTGCTAATGCATCAACGGATAAAGCTTCAACGGATAAAGCCTCAACGGATAAGGCATCAACGGATGGAAGCTTCAACGAATGCTTAGTTTAATAGCAGTTGATAGTGACAATTCATAAGCTGACAGAGGCACATGGGTTGACAGAGACAAACTGGAATGTGGCAGCCTCTAGGAGGAATCAAGAAAATGCAGCATTTCCATTCTGGTGCAAACAAGGGAGTATTCAAAGATTAACAGCTAAACCCAAATTGCATTGGATAGAGAAACGAAGAAGAAACATGTGAAGAGCCTTTTTAATTGTATTTTACAGTTTTGTCTTCACTTGTAAACTTGGTGATATATAAACCAAGTAGCAGCTAGTAATTAGGTGTGAATTTTCAAGAGCTGTTTAGAAAAATCCAGAGAAAAAATCATCTAGTTTGTACTAGGAAGCAGCTGTGACTTAATTCTATAAATTATAGATTTTCTGAAATAACACATCTCTGGTGGAATAACAAATCCACCAGAAAAGTTTTTAAGTTCTTTGTGTTTGTGTTTGAATATATATCTGTCTGTATTAGCCTCAAGCAATTCACACACATTTGCTCACTAAAACACTTAGCCTTAGAAACTGCTCAAAACTTGAAAAAGTTTTGAGATTTACATTCAACCCCCCTTCTGTAAATCTCATTGTTAGTCCACTGGTATAACTAAGTTTATAACTATTCACTCAAAACTTTAGAGAATTGATTATCCATGAAATCCTTAAAATCAAGAGCTTAGATTCATGGTATAACTAAGTTTATAATTATAGAATCCAACCAAACAAACCTAGGAATTTCTGCTTGCTTGGATGATGAACTTTGGAAATTTCTCCTTGATTTTTTGAAGAAAAACCGTGAGCAAGAGAAGAAGATTAAATGAGAATGCTTCTTTGATTTGTCTTGGTGATTTGTGTGGTGTTTAGCTTGGTTACTTGTCAACTTGCACAAATATCTATTAACCATGCTTACATCACCTTCCTTATGTCATCAAATTGCCACATGTCAATTCCTTAAGGCTTGATGATCTCATCTTGTGCTAATTCCTTGATTAGTTATTAATTACTTGGCTAATGACCGCTTATCTGTTATACGGTTCGCTTAACTTGCGTGTTCATTCGTCGTTTGAGGGATCATATCCGGGATCTTATTACTTGGGTTCCCCTAAACCTTTCTCAATATTTTATATTCCTTTTATGATCCTCTCTTATAATTCTTGAATTTAAATCCTTTTAATCATGTTACCTTATACTCAATTCTTTCGGTATCTAGAGGATTTTCGAGAAAAATCAAAGTGTCCGGATTCGAATTCTAATGACCTTTACATACACTCATTTACTTTATGGAATACTAATACGATCTTAGAATTTTCATAACAGTACTCCTATATAGCGTGGTCTGATAATTTTCCTTAATCAGCATAGTCAGCAAAAGTTACTATATATCAGGGTTTCAAAATTTTCCAAAAATTGGGGTTTTTACAAGGCCCTACTTATATCCCTAAATAAAATTTATTGGCCCTTAATTAATAATTTTTGGGTATTAATTTTTTATTTTTTAATATCCAATAAATATAAAATATATGCCAAAAATTCCTAAAAATTGTGAATAATACAAAATGAAAAGAAATGAAATACTTGATAATCCCATAATTCTATAAAAATAAAAATGTGATTTTTTATGGGGCTTTTGACACCCGAAGAGGACCGGAAAAGTCATTCTTCGCGAAACGAGAAAATTTATAAAATGACTAGATGTTCAGAATATCGACATGGTATAAGCCATACTAGGAGAAATAAGGCCAATGATTTTATATAAATTATCAGCTATTAAAATATTGTTTGGGTCGTACAACTTTTTATATAAAGGCATTTTACTCATAATAAAACACTTGATAATTACCTGGAAAATATCCTGACAATATAGAATATACGTAGCATATAACAGCTAGGGTTTTATAACTCAATACACTTAATGACATATTAAAACACAAAATTCATCTTTATTATGATATAATACAAGTGTAATTTCTCAATTGTTATAAAAAATGATTTTACTAGCTTCATATTTAGATTTAAGTAAATATGTCCTAGTGAACTTTGTGAAATCATCAACAATCACCAGACAATATCTTTTCTTTGAGATTGACTGGTCCAAACAAATCCATATGTAGTAGTTGTAGAGCTTCTTCAATTGTTGATTCAAGCTTCTATTTGAATGATGGCTTGATTTTCTTTCCTTTCTGACAGGCATCACATAGTCCATCCTTTGAGAATTCCACTTGAGGATTTCCTCTTACCAAATCTTTCCTTACTAGTTCATTTATAGTCTTGAAGTTAAGGTGGGATAGCTTCTTGTGCCATAGCCAACTTTCATCTTGACTTGCCTTGCTGAAAAGACAAGTGACAGATTCCGCATTTGATGAGTTGAAGTTAGCTTGATACACATTTATTTTCCTCACTTTAGTGAGAACCACTTTGTTGCTTTTCTTGTTGGTCACAACACAGGCTTCGGAGTTGAATGTTACTGAGTTGCCCTTATCACAAAGCTGGCTGATAATCAGCAAATTATGCTTGAGTCCATCCACTAGGGCAACTTCCTCAATGATGACATTGTCTTTAGAAATCAAGCCATATCCAAAAGTATAACCCTTGTTGTCATATCCAAAAGTGATACTTGGGCCAGCTCTCTCCTTGAACTTAGTGAGCAGGGTAGAGTCTCCAATCATGTTCCTTGAGTAGCCATAATCCAAATACCAAAGATTCTTTCTGTTTCCCTATACACATCAAAACCAAATTAAGTTGATTTTGGTACCCAAGTTTCCTTGGAACCTGCCTTGTTAGTCTTTTTCTTAGGTTTCTTAGGCTTGTCCTTATTTGTAATATCCCTTTATTTTTAGAATTAGATTAAAAATTGAATAATAGAATAAAAAGAGATTAAAATTAGATAAGGGCTAGGATTTAAAAATTGGATTAGAGTAATGGGCCTAAAATTTGGATCAAATTCTAATATGGATAACTTGTAGGTTAAGATATAGGGTTTTGTATCGTTATAAATAGATCTATTCGTCTTCCTCGTTTTTTATTCATAAAATTCATAGGGTAAAAACCCATAGAAATCAAAAATCTTGTAAAATTTGTAGAAAATTGATCGTAATTTAGAATTTGATGATTCTGGGCTTTTCGAAAAGCTCTTTTCGTTCTCTACAACTTTTGTGTTTCGTGTTTTCCAAGATAACATCGTTTAGAGGGTCAAAAAGAGTAAATTTAGATCTGATCAGGCTTTGAGGTAAGTACTTTTTGACTTACTTTTATTTTCGGAAAAGTTTTGATATTCTGATTTTCGAATTTCTATAAGATATAAGAATTCTGTTTCGAACTGTATAAGAAATAAGATACGAGAATCTTTTGAAACCCAGTCTCTACGTTTTCGAACCCGTTCGTAATTTACGCTATAGTTCCGGAACTAGCCTTAGATACCCTTAATAGGCGCACAAGTGTGTAACTTTAGATATCTATTAAGGGCGCGTAATTATTGAACTTTAGATGCCGACCACCGGCAAAGTGTAGTATAAAGAATAAGAATTAGATGTCGGCTACTGGCAAAGTGTGGCCGTAGGTCAAGACCGTGGTATTTATAAGAATTATCGTTTCGTTATGTTCTGATCTGTTATAAAATCTTCTCTGTTCTGTTTTAAATTCTGAATTTTTAAAATATAAAACTTTGGGTTGGATTTATTTTAGAAAATATTTTACAAAATTATTATTATTTTGAGAAAAATCGTTTATTAAAACACCCATTGTTTTCCGGTAAAATAGTTAGTCAATTTGTACTTGATGAGCTTTGTAGCTCACCCCTTTTATATTTCAGGTTTCGTATAAGATTCGAGTTGGAAATCAATGGAGTTTGAGGACTTAGGATTGGAGTATATTAAATTTTGGGCTTCCTTTTAGCTGCGCTTTTGTGATAGACAACTTTGTAATAGAGATTTTAAATTAGTAAATTGTATTCTGTTTTAGTTTTGATTTAGAATTAATGGTCTGAAAGTGCGAGCTGTTACATATTTGACTAAGGTAACTGAGATTCATCATTAGTCATTTGAGTAGAACCTTTAAAACCATTCATCATAACGAAATTATCATGCACAGGCTGGTTAACGTGGTGCAAATATGTTATTCGAGTAAGGCATGCTAAATGGTATTTGAGGCATACTAAATGCAGGATAGTAGGGATTTTTTGCAAATGGCATATTAGAAAATTGTGCATTCAAATTATGTGCAGGCATAACATTCACATGCATTGTGGGCATGTTGGGAAACGAGAGAGGTACAGACATGGATGTAGGCATAGCAAGTTTGCAATTAACAGATAAATTATTAATACCACCACACTTCACACAGACTTTTCTAGGTATATATTTATCAGGTGTGTAGTTGTTATGTTTGTTAATTCCTACTTTTTCAATCCTATTTTCTTTCCTTTCAGATTCTGCTTTAACCTCATTATTTTTCAATCTGTCATTCAACTTCTTCATTGAAAGGTACCCCACATTGACTTTCTTGTTTTCTTTCACTTGACTTATTTCTCCTGGAACAAAGTTCTTAGAAACTGATCTATATTTCTCATCTAACTTAGCTAGCTTGACTTTGCTAACTGTTTTTTTCAGTCAACGTATGTGGTTCTATGTCTTTCGACGGATATTTCCTTTTAACATTTGGCGAACAATTTTTATTATTCGTCGAATCCACAACCGTTGAAAGTCCTTCTTCCAAGTTAGGATTCAGTTTCTCCTTGCTCTTTTTCCAGGATTCTTCACAGAAAGACTCCATACCTTGAACTTTAGTAATTTGAGCACGGACATCTCTAGATAATTTCCAATCCTTAATTACTTCCTATTATCATTCAAGATGCTTTCTTAAAATCTCATCTTTCTTTAAGGATTCAGTCAATTCTTCCTTAGGAATTCTACATTCTATTTTAAATTTTTTAAACTCAATAAATTGAATTTCTAACACAGCATTTCTCTCACTCAAAAACTAATTATTATCTATAATCCTGTTATTTTCCTTGGTGAGTGACTTAAGTGTAACACGCAAATTATATAATTTTGGAGATATGTCATTTATAGCTTCATTAAACTCAGCTTTAGAAAGATGTGCTAGGTTAGTGGTGATTACCTGATTTCTTGAAGAACTTACCCCTGCTTCATCTGATTTGGCCATTAAGGCTAGGTTGACATAGCTTGGTTCCTCATCTTCATCTTCCCCATCTGCTGCCCAATTATTTGAGTCAAGAAAGCTCTTTCCTTTTGTTTGAGCAATTCAAAATACTTCTTCTTCTAGTTAATAGACTCAAACTTCTTTTTCTCAGAACTAGGCATTCTGCATTCATTTGCAAAATGACCACTCAAGCCATATTTGAAACACTTGAATTTGGATTTATCCCCCATGTTTCTATTTGGCTTGGCTGCTCCAAAATTTTTCTTGAATTTGAGCTTGTCAAATCTTCTTAACAAGAAAGATAGATGTTCATTTATATCTTCCATTTTATCTTGACTAAGATGATCTTAAAGTTCAGCTACTAGCCCTTTTCCTTTGCATTCACAAACCCTGGAGTTTGGTGCAGACTCCACAGCTTCAACCTTCATCTCTTTCACTCTCTTTTGTTCAACTACCAAAGTTACAGATCCTCCCTTATTTCTTCCTTTCTCTATTTTCTCATCTTGTTCCATTTCAAGCTCATAAGTTTTCAGAATTCCATATAGTCTCTCCAAAGTAAATTCCTTCTAATCTTGAGAATTTCTGAGAGAAACAGTCATAGGCTTCCATTCTTTTGGTAGAGATCTAAGGAACTTCAGGTTTGAATCTTTTATTTGATAGACACTTCCATGAAGTTTTAGTTCATTTAGTAGCTGATAGGGATAAATAAATTATGATAGCATGATTTATTTACTGCATTAATTGTACAAGGTGTGGACTGCTAGGCCCAATAAAAAGATATATGACATTCAGACCAGAAAGGTTAAGCCTGATGGACCAGATCAGTCCTGATGGAATAAAGAAGGCCCAAAAGCCCTGATTATTAATTAATTTCGTAATTAATTAATAAGGAAAAAATCAGCTGTTGAGAAGAGTCCCGATAAGGATATAAATCCTTATAGATTAGCCTCAAGGGGACCTAAAAGGATAAGGAATCAGTTTCCTACTATCTAGGACTCCAAAGTCCATTCTAATTATGAGACTTGCCCACCAAGTCTCCTATACCAAGTCCAATTCAAGGACTCCCAACATCTATATAAGGGGCCTCACCCCACAAATCAGAACTACATTTTTTGACTTGATCCTTGGCAATCAGCAAGGTACGTAGGCATCTTGTAAGGCAGATCGAGTCATGAAACACAAGAGCAGTCAAATCGAGCCTTGAAGCTCACGTTCCTTATTATTAAACACAGCAATCATATATATTAGTTAAAAATCCATAACATTTGGCGCCGTCTGTGGGAAAGCACAACAACAACCATGGCAAGAACACAGAGAACAATTAGAGCTCTAGAGGAAGGACCACCATCAGAGACAACCCAGGTGATTTCGTCAACCGTGGAGGTTCCTCCCCATTCAACTTATGCATCTACTCAGGGGGAAGCCCAGATAGGGGTAACTCAACCTCAGCCACAAGGGACAACTCCCCCGACTATTCAAGGTACGAATCCTCAAGTTCAACAAGTACATATGCCTATGAATTCTCGACCCGTCGGGTATGAATATTCAACTATTATTACTACTAACCCTCCTTATGGGATGCCACTTCACCCTGAGGTTGGAGGAAGCGGATATGCTGGGCGAAGCGAAGCACGAGGGCAGTCGCCCCCCTATATACGAGGTTTGGGTCCTATTCCTGAGGATCGGGAATTTTCTGGTCCTTACACTGAGAGAGACTCCGAATCTTCGGATGATGAAGTGGCCCCGAGAAGGAGGCGTCCTGGAAAAGAGCCAGTGGTCGATGGAAGGCAACGCCCCCAAAGCACCCCAGGGACGAATCCCCAAGAAGTGCAGGAAAGGATCAGGGCTCATGAGGCTGAAATCCAAAGACTGAGGCGTGATTTGGAGGCTCACTAGGCCACCAGACCCCAGATACCTCCTAGGGGAAGAAATCCTCCTCCTGTCATAGACCTGGATGGTCCGGTATGAAGAAGGGCTGCTGTCCCAAGAACTGATCCAAGCAATCTCCTACCCCTTGGAGATCCTGATGATCCAACTCCACCCTTCACAGAAGAGATAATGAATGCCCATATCTTAAGGAAATTCAATATGCCCACTATCAAAGCCTATGATGGCACGGGAGACCCCGCTAATCATGTTAGGACATTCTCTAATGTACTGCTGCTGCAACCCGTGAATGATGCTATAAAGTGTCGGGCCTTCCCTCAAACCCTGTTGGGTATGGCTCAAAGATGGTACAGTCGCCTGCCCCCAAACTCTATTGGATCGTTCAGAGAATTAAGTCAGGCTTTTATTAAGCAATTCATCAGTGGAAGAGTCCATGAGAAAAGTTCAGCATCTCTTATGAGTCTTGTGCAGGGAGCTAAGGAATCCTTAAGAGATTACCTGAATCGTTTCACAAAGGAGGCTTTAAAAGTCCCGGACCTTGATGATAAGGTAGCCATGATAGCACTGCAAGAAGGAACTAGGGACGAGTTTTTTAAGATGTCCTTGGCCAAACGTCCCCCTGAAAGCATGTTGCAGCTCCAAGAGAGGGCAGGGAAGTATATCAAGGTTGAAGAAAGTATGAGGAAGACCGTAGTAAGTAATGAGCCCACTGGAGGCAAGAAGCGGAAAACTGATTTAGAATATATTGCAAAGGACAAATATCCTAGAACCGAACAAAACCCTGATTCAACCCCCAAGAAGGGAGGACCTGGGCAAAAGTTCACTGAATACGCTAAGCTGAATGCTCCTAGAAGTCAGATTTTGATGGAGATTGAGAAAGATAGAGATATTCGCTGGCCTAAGCCCTTGAAGGATGATCCCGCCAAGCTAGATAAGAGCAAGTATTGCAGGTTTCACAAAGATGTTGGCCATGACACCGATGAGTGTAGGCAATTGAAAGATGAAATTGAGTTTTTGATTCGAAAAGGAAGATTGAACAAGTATACTGGAGATGGAGGGGACATAAATAATAATGGAAGGAAGAACTTTGAAGATCGTAGGAGGGACCAAGACGATCAGGGGAGAAATCCCCAACCCAGAGGGCCGGTTATAAATGCAATTTTTGGAGGACCGCGACGCCCTCGAGGACCTGTGATAAACACGATCTTCGGAGGTCCAACTGCTGCTGGATTGTCCAAAAATTCTAGAAAGGCATATACTAGGGAGGTTATGCATATTGTTGGAGAAGCCCCGAAGAGGGCTAGGACAGAAGTAACGTTGGCTTTTGATGATTCCGACCTAGAGGGTGTGAAGTTTCCCCATGACGACCCGCTGGTCATAACACCGATAATAGGAAATAGCCCGGTTAAGAGGGTCCTTGTGGATAATGGTGCTTCTGTGGATATCTTGATCCATGACACCTTTCTAAGGATGGGGTATAACGACTCTCAGTTGACACCAACCGACATGCCGATATATGGATTTGCTGGAGTAGAATGTCCTGTGGAAGGGATAATCAAATTGCCGACCACCATAGGTACGGAACCAAGGCAAGCAACGCAGATGCTGGATTTCGTGGTGGTAAAGGCTAGTTCAACTTATAATGCTATCATGAGGAGAACAGGGATACATGCCTTCAAGGCAGTCCCCTCTTCCTACCATTCAGTCATGAAGTTTCCCACCCGAAACGGGATTGGAGAAGAGAGAGGGGATCAAAAAATGGCTAGAAGCTGTTATGTGGCCTCTTTGAGGGCAGATGGAGTCGGGGGGAAGGTTCTTCCTATTGAAGATATGGATGTTTGAGAAAATGTTGAGAATAGAGGAAGGCCAGCAGAAGAATTGGTTTCGGGTCCTTTAGACCCCGAGAATTCTGAGAGGATGACTTTCATTGGAGCCACATTAGAGGAGCCCCTTAGAGGGAAGTTAGTGAAATTTTTGTAAGGAAATAGTGATGTGTTTGCATGGTCAGCAGCTGATATGCCGGGCATAGACCCAGAGTTAATTACTCACAAGCTAAACGTAGATCCAAGCCGGAAGACAGTGAAACAAAAGAAAAGAAATTTTGCCCCGGAAAGGCAAGAGGCTATAAAACAGGAAGTAGAAAAGCTCTTAGAGGCTGGTTTCATTGAGGAGATTCAATTTCCGGAGTGGTTAGCAAACCCTGTAATGGTGAAGAAGGCTAATGGAAAGTGGAGGATGTGTATAGACTTCACTGATCTGAATGATGTATGCCCCAAAGACTGTTTTCCGCTGCCTAGAATTGATACTTTGATTGATGCCACTGCTGGACATGAGATACTGAGTTTCCTTGCCTTACAAGGTTTTATAACTATTACTGATCAATTCTGGACCAACTCTGCCGCTTAGGCTTTTACGTCCAACCACTATGTCACTCTGGATTTGACCTTGACACTCAGGTCTTCCTGTTGAAACTCTACTAAACTCGTCAATTGACTACTAGGTTATCTTTAGTCCATCGTCCACTTTCAGGTTCTCGATCATAACCTACAGGGTCGAAATACCCTACGTTAGACGTCTAGGTATGCTTGACATATCCTCGATACTAATTCTTACCCAACAATATTCAAACCCAACTCGTAATTATTCATATTAGAATAACACAGAACACAATTAGGGTTCATATTCTCGAAATTGATCCAGTGTTCATTTTCAGAAAATACGTATACTCGTCATTTTATGAAATTAGGATTACTGTGTTTTGGCCAAAACATACAACACAACATACAATTAGGTTCTGTATAAACATACGTATATGTATTTACTTATACTCGCTCGACGTCCCGATAATCCTTGGATACGCTTCCCGTATTTCCGTAGTTCGATTTTCCAGAAATTGGACAGCGTCCCCTTTATTTATCAGACTACCCGTCGAAACATCCATCGACGTCAATTTAATAACGATAATCCAATTCGCAACAACCACAATCCCAATCATCAGTTCAATCCAACAATCAATCCAATCACAATTACGTATCCGACTTAATGTAAAATTAAATTCTCGTTTCAAAAAAAAAATATAATTTAACAAATCAATTGGTTTATTTTATGGAAATTAGGACTCAGAATAAATTCATCACCGTCCACCGTCGGCTCGCCGAGGCTCATCGCCGACGGCGGTAAAACCTGGAGGTACCCGGTTCGGATTCCAATCACAGGTTTCGCCGATAAATAAAAGTTCATTAATTATAACTTAATAATTCAAATATCCATCACAATATTTATTCGAATAATACTATGATAATCATCGAATCAGTTTCAACAGAAATATCAGTTCGGAAATCTGAAATTTGTACTAACTCCCAGCACACGCACACGCGCGTGGCCGGAAAAGGGAAAGATCAGGCAATAATCGGCAGAACAGTTAACAGCAAATCAACCATCACCAATTAGACTGTGTGCATATACATACATATAAACACATCCATACATACATCAACCTTACGCGGACAAATCCCCCATACGCCACCGTCCTCGCCGGAAAACGGGGAAGGGCGGCGATGGGATAAGGAAGAATAAGAGATGCAGATTACCAGGGGCAGAGAAACCAGCACAGGGAGAATAGGGAAATCAGAAAACATAAAAGAGAAGAAGCAAGCCCTCGAGGACTTGATTCCACCGAGAAAGATCGAGAAGGGAAAAGGAGTCACAGGGGAGGAGTATTGTGTTTGTGTGTGTAGTTTATTATGTATTTATCAGTTGACTCAGTTACTGCCACGTATCAAGGCAGCGATGTAACAAATTATATAAGCTACACGTGTCCCATAATTCGCTGTAACCCCAGATTCTATTCGTGTTTTGTAAAATACTGAACAATTCTACGGATAAAATTATCCTAAAATTACCAAATTATTTTTTTTTTAAAATATCACAAATAACTCATAATTATAAAAATAAAATTTTCATAATTTTCAAAGTATATTTGAGACGTAACTCGTACCCGCATTTAACAATTAACGCTTCGAGCTGCTCTTTAAACAAATCCAGAAAATTACGAAAATAGTCTTCAAATATTACAAATATCCCGAAGTTTATAAAAACATAACTTTCATAATTTTAAAATAATTTCTGAAATACAATTTATACCCAATTTTTGCAATTAAACGAATCGACATGACGGTGAAATTAATCCCGAAAATTTCCAAAATAATTTTAAAATTCTCGAAATATTTCAAACTTCAATAAATATGAGTTTCATAATTTTTGAAGAATTCTGGAATTAAATACAGATTTTACAAGTAAATATAATCAGAAAATCACACAGGGTTAAATAATTGATAAAATATTGATTTCTAAATTTTATAAAATCCCAAAAATAACTATTGGAATTATAAAATAATAAAACTAATTTTAGAGATAATCCAAATATTTATGGATTTAAAACTGTATTAAAATCACCTTTAAAAACAAAACAAAATAATATAACTCAATTTTTAACTACACATTCCAATCCTTTACGCCAATCAATCAGAGACAAATAGTATATATCCACACACTGCTGCCAAAACCAAGACATATATTTTATTTAATTAATACCTCCACAATTACATATTTAAATAATTCAAAAATACACGAGTCGTTATATCCTTCCCCCCTTAAAAAGATTTTGTCCTCAGAATCTGGTCTAACTAAACAAGTGAGGATATTTGTCAAGCATATTTGACTCTAGTTCTCAAGTAGACTCTTCTACTTTAGGGTTTCAAACGTACTTACTATGGATATACTCTCATTTCTAAGAACTTGCCTTTCACGGTCAAGAATTTGGATCGATCACTATATGCAGAACAAACTTGGACAAGAGCCTATTGGCTTCTAATCAATCACTTAATTCAAATCAAATACTTATTGATTTAACATTAACAGGCCAAACACATTATATGTACACACTGTTGTGATAGTAACATCAACTCATGAATAACTTTGTCTATATTTATCAATACCCCGAATGGTTCACTAATTTTTTTTGGACTTAACCTGTCCCTTCTACTCAAAATTATCCAGTCTCTTTCAGGATGCAACTTGTACTAACGCTACTGGTTCTATTTCTATACTCATATTCGCTCTTGATATAATTTCGCCTTCTTTCTTTGTCTACTTCGAGCTGCTTTAATCAATATTACTACGCTCTTGGTGTGCTAAATTAACTTAGAATTTGACAACTTTCTTTCTCCCACTTTATCTCAATAAGAATGGGGACCTACACTTGCGTTCACATGAAGCTTGGTAAAGCGGTATTCCAAAGCTGACATCACTGGTAAATGATCATTCCAGTGTTTCTTTAAAACTCAACCTCTCAACATAACTTATATTTTCTCAATCGCTTCCGTACTTTGACTCTCCATTTAAGGATGATAGGCGGTGCTCGTTTTCAACTTGGTTTCCAAACATTTAAACATCTCTTACTCTTTTCCATCAGTTAAAGCTGAAAAGTAATCTCAGATATTCACGTATTATCACCTTTAAGTATTTGAGTTTCATATTCCACTATTTCCAATTCGTTTATTAACTCCTCGGTGGTCTTAATTACATCCAATCCTTTCTGTCGGCCTAAGGCATCTGTTACCATACAGCTTTGCTTAGGTAGTTGTTAACGGATTAATTCAGAATCTTTTGTTAACCTTAGTCAAAATTTCACTCTTGAAGACTCAACGTATAGTTCCCTGAATAGCTGAAGATGTTATCAATAAATACAATTCACTTATCTGAAAATTCCTTATACAACATGTTCATTAATTTCTTATAGACAACTGATATACTTGTTATTTAACATAATATTACTGGAGCTTGCAATGTTCATAACTAACTTTAATCGTAATCTCTAATATGCTCTCAGGTAGGATCTTAAGTTACTCCTCGAAACATAATATACTTCTTGAATTAGGTCTCATAAGTGATTAATTCTTTATAGGAGTCACTTATTCTTATTTGTTGTCTTGTCCCACTCCCAATAATCAGTACATACTCTCATAATTTCATTCCTTTTCTCCATCAACGTTACTAGTACATTTTACGATTTGCTTCTTGTAAAACCATTCTTTGGTCTTCCTTGCCCACTAGGCCTCTGATACTTTGCCTTAATTATTTGACATATCCAACACTTTCTAATCCATTTTGAAATTTCCTTCTTTTACCTGGTTATCACTATTTTTCTTTAAATTCTCGTATATCTTGGTATCTCTTCAACAACTTAAATACTTAATATTGTGAATTCCCTATAGGATCTCATTTCTTTATTCTTTTACTTGTAACATCCAAGTGCTGAAAGAAAACCTGGGGATATCATGATCGCTAAAATTTCCTATTACTAATCGCTAACATCGTGATTCATTTTCTTTTCTTGACATCTCCTTATCTTTCCCTTAATAGTTTCGACTGAAAAGTCATACGATCCATCCTTGGGGATTATGAATTCCGACTTCCAATTTCTAAAATTCCATAGGTAATTCTTCTGGTGCAGTTTCTATTTTTGTTCTCTCCTTTTTGCTTATCGCTTGCCAATACATTTGCTTTTCCTCGTGAATACATACTTCAAACTCTTATGGTCCGTATAAATCTTGTACCTTTCTCCAAACATATCATGTTTCTCAATCATTCAAAGCAAATATGATTACTGCTAGTCCTGATTGTGAGTAGGATACTTCTGCTCATAAGGTTTCGGTTGTCCGGGTGCATATACAATAACTTTATTATACCGCATCAACACACATCCTACTCCCTTATGAGAAGCATCACTATAAACTACCAAATCTCCTTGATACCTTCAAAGTGATAAAGCAGGTACTATAACCATTCCTTCATTTAATTCTACAAAAATTTCTTCACCCTTCTCCATTTCATACTCACTTATTACTTTTCCTAGTTAGCTTCCTCAAAGGTATTACAACTTTCAATAAATCTTGTACAAATTTTCAGTATAGTCGGTCCATGGTAAAACTTCTTACTTTTGTTGGTGCTTTTGGCCTTTCTTTATTCATGGTGACTTTAATTTCAACTGGATCTCCTTTGATCTCCTCCTCACTGATTATTTACGCTTTCTATCATCAAAACTTTCACCTTGCAACTTTACATACAACTTCTTTCTTCTTCGACTCCTTCATTGTCATTAAATACTTCGCATGGTCCGCCATTGACTTTAAGTAACACAAATACAACCCATCCAGATATTCCTTAAAGATTCTGTCCATCAAGTTCAATTATTACGGGTATATTGGTTGATCCAAATGACAATACGAGAACAGTACTTAGTTCTGAAAATTGTCTTTGATAAATCCATAGGTTTAATCTTCAGTTGGTGAAATACCAAGTCTTAAATCAATCTCATAAAAGTACTTTGCTTTTTGCTTTTTTTTTTGATCAAACAAATCATTGGGTCGAGGTAACATGTACTTGCTTTTGATAGTAAATTTGTTGAGCTGGCTTTAATTGACGCATAATCTCATACTTCCATTTTCTTATTAACAAATAGTACAGGTACACTTCATGGGATACACTGGGTTTAATTGCTTCTTCTCCTAGCATTTCTTGTATCCGCTTTGCTAACTTCCTCGTTCTAACTGGTGCCATTTTAGATAAGGTCGTAGTCATTAGTTTCATCTCAAGCGCTAAGTAAATTGCGAGCTTCTTTTCTTTATCGGGAAGAAAATTTTGGTAATTCGTCTGGAAATATATCTTGAAACTATAAAATCTTCAAATTCTGTTTACTCCTGACTTTTATTTATCTCATATTCACCGTAATGCTCACATCTTGATTACTGTAATCATCATCAACAAATTCTTTACCTTCTTTTATCTTCTGAACCTCATCACCTTCTCATTTGACATCCTCAGAATTTATCTTTTCATCAAGACGGTCTGCCTGGACATCACGCTTTAGTAGTCAATCCATTCCTTAGATTAATATCAAATCCTCTTATCTTCCAGGATATCAATTTTACCGTTGGTACTCACTTGTTCAACACTTTCACATTCTTAACTTGTTAGTCCTTTGATCCTAATCTTATCAACAAAACTTTGAGAGATAAACAATTAAGTTTCTCTCACATCCTTTAATATTTTAACACATAAGGTATTCACTCTAATCATCCATGTCATCATGTACGTATTTTGAATAACATATTTCACAAGAAAATCGCATATTCTTGCTCTTGAAATCGCATATTCTTGCTCTTGAAATCGTATTCCTTATTGGCGTAGATTTCCTTGACTCTTAGTGGATTCTTCACTGGGGCTAGTGATTTGTAATCCTCGTCATGTGCCCGTGTTTCCTTTCCATGCATAAGAGGTAGATGGAACTTCGTCCTCTTGATTAAGGATACGTTGATTTCTACTTGAGAACCTCTTGCAAAGAATGACAGTATAACGAAATGACTAGAAAGATTTAAAAGTCAACAAAAATAGAGTTGAAAAGAAAGAAGAAACAAGGATTTGAATATGAATGAGACAACCACATTGGTACTTAAGATGGCCAGTCTTTCATACCGTATGGCATACGGCACATGATTAGGTGGCGTCCCACCCGACTCTTCGTCATTCTGACAAAGTGTCTCACCATAACACTGTTTGTCCCAATCAGAAAGCAAAATTTGAGGGAAGCCAATAAATTTGAAAGGAATGGAATATCTTTCTTTTTGATATCATCATAAAGAATTAAGAAAAGAAATTCATACATTTTTAGGAATTAAAAAGGAATATACGCTGTAATGTTGAGGACGAGAATGATACCGTTGGTGACCATCCACATTTCACTTGTATTCATCTTTCAAGCTTGCTCGATCATTTCCCAATTATATCATATAACAACTTTAGAAGTATGCTAAAATGCCTTCGCAACTAAGCATTATGGTAGATTCTTACTTGTCAAGTCTCGCGTCTGTATCGTCGCACCTACACGTATAATACTTTAAAAATTCGATCATAATAGCGTTCTTATCTGATAACTTTGGGCTTCCTCTTTTAATTTAGAATAACCACGAACCATACGATATAACAATCCTTTTGTTAACAATATTCTTCTTTTAGAGAGGTTTGGAAATCTTTCCAATCTTTTCGATCACGCTTCGGCTTCTGTTGAATCAATGAATTCTTCGAACTCTGATAGTCCTAGTAATTGAATGTATAGTTACTCCGTACGCTGATTATGCTGTAAATTTTATCAACAATACTTGCACCTTACTGTTAGGAATAATCAACTTCTTCATAATCGCAGGTTACTTCGTTCTTGGAATTAGCAATACTAGGTCTGAAACAGCATCTTTCCAGGTAATCCAGGCTTTCTAACAAACAAGAAACTCAAGTAGTAACTCGACAATCAATGTTTAAAAATCATTTTATTCAAAAAGGCTTTTAGAAATTTTTAAAGGAAAATCTTTTTCGAAAATTTGTCTAAAAAGTTTGAAAAATCACAAACCTGGTTGTCCTTACTATATGAGTTGGTTGTTGTCCTTTCGACCTATAACGAGGTACCATATTAAAGAAACAATCACATAAAAGTTCGTTCACTCCAATCTACCTTTTCTCCTTCATCGTGTCCACTTACCTTCCTTAATCAATGAAAAATTCAGTTGTCGTTGCATGTTACCTTATTTGTAGCTTCACATCAAAGCTCCCATACTGGTAATACTTCCATCATCAACTTTGCGATCGTTAAGGGGAACAGACTATCCAATAGTCAACAAGTCTATTTTGTAGAACCAAAATTTGCTCATATCACATCACATCATTACTTTACATATCGCATTTATCATAGCACCATCATTTAATTCTACGAAAATTCCAGATCTATACTTTTCTCTCTAACTCTTTCAAAATTCCTCTAGTCCATCCCACAAACTAATCACGGGTGGTCTATTCACTAGTGGCCTCGTTTAATCTAGTAACAGTTATCCTCCGGAACACTTAAATCTTCTTTTAAACTTCTTCTCACCTTTCTTTATATCTCAATTACTCACCATTTACTATAACACCCGAATCCGCCCTCATAGGTCCAATTGCTTCATAGGACAAGTTTTAAACTGGGGGTATAGAACAGGGTGTAGGGTAAACTGAAGAGATACACTCACAACCGAATGTCCAGTGAAATAAGAATAAACAGATGGAGGTTCTTGAATAGGTAATCTCATATCAAGTGGGGGAAAATTAGCGTAGAATAGCTTGAAGAAGTGCAACCGTTATAACAAAAGGTGGTACCATTAATGCTAGTGGAGAAATAAGGTGCAAATCAAATCTAAGAGAAAATAACGATCCTCGAAAGGAAAGCTCCAAACAATCAGATGATGCATGGAAATCAGGATCTGCCATTGTTGTTGTCTAGAAATCACGTCGCAAGCTAAGAATCCCGAATCGCAATACGAACTATGCCGGAGACCTACTATACCATCGCACTCAATCTCGCAACGTCTTATCTTTCTACTTCCTATTCTTAATCCTAACCCTCTACCCAATCCCTACAATCTAGGCTTGTTTCAGTGACTTATAACCTGTAGCTCTGATACCAACTTGTGGCGCCCTCCAAACCCGGGTCAGAAGTTTGGGGTCCATAATACAAAACAATATATAAACCTGTATAAGAAATATTATTTATAATGACCCTGCTTCACAAAACCACGGATCGCAACAGGTTAAAGTATGAAAACAAGCCATAACCTTAACTTTTATTACAACGTATCAAATCCCAACTAATTTAACTTATAATTGATAATAAAATCATTCTTACAATCCGACTATCTCTATACCGCATGAAGCTTCTGCTAGCTTGATTCAACTCCCTGGAACCTTAGCCCGCACTTTGGACTGAGGAACTTCACTATCATCCACATTATTTTCAACTGTAAAATATATAAAAGATTCGCAAGGGTGAGCTAACTAGCTCAACAAGTCATAATAGTGATAACTGAGGTTAAACAATGATCAATTGAAATGATTCAAAGGAATCAAGTTGCTTTTTAACTCATCATTAGAATTGGATATTCATTTTTAAGTTTTAAAAACCAAGGTTAGGCTGCTGATCAGTCACGCACTAACCCCGAGCAAACACACAACACTGCTCTAATTACTGGATCCAAGGCACACATTGGCCTAACTTGACCATTGGTATGGTCTAACCACGAATCTGGTCCACATATATAAAAACTATCCAATCCTAAAGCAGTTCAATATGATAACAATATGATTCAATAAAATAAGATCATAATCGATGATGGTTAAACCTTTGCATAAAACATAAGAAAACTCATAGATATCTCAAGGGTATATCAGGGTATGTATAGGAAACGGTTTTCAGTTTGTACAAGGGTCAGGTATCAAACCAGTAATGATTTTTCAGTATATGGTTCTTTGATGTTACTAAGAATGATTGGGGTATAAAAGTTTCTGTGTTTTCAAACCATTTTCTTCTGGTGTTTGGTGTTTGGTAGTTAAACATTTGGAAAATAGTATCATATTTGTGTGGTTTGGTGTCTGAGGATCAACAAAGGAAGGTTTACAAAGAACAAGGCTTACGGTTTAAGATCAAGAAAATCAGGGATTCAAGGGTAAATAGTTAATACACTTGCAATGTAAACAAGAGTTATTTTAAATAATAGCGACATGTTATGAAACAGTTCGAAAATATTGGTAATATATATCTTGAAGCAAAGTTCAGAAATACTTGCCTTACAAGGCTTTATAACTATTACTGATCAATTTTGGACCAACTCTGCCGCTTAAGCTTTTACGTCCAACCACTATGTCACTCTGGATTTGACCTTGACACTCCTGTCTTCTTGTTGAAACTCTACTGAACTCGTCAATTGACTACTAGGTTATCTTTAGTCCATCATCCACTTTCAGGTTCTCGATCATAACCTACAGGGTCGAAATACCCTACGTTAGACGTCTAGGTATGCTTGACATATCCTCGATACTAATTCTTACCCAACGATATTCAAACCCAACTCGTAATTATTCATATTAGAATAACAAAGAACACAATTAGGGTTCATATTCTCGAAATCGATCCAGTGTTCATTTTCAGAAAATACGTATACTCGCCATTTTACGAAATTAGGATTACTGTGTTTTGGCCAAAACATACAACACAACATACAATCAGGTTCTGTATAAACATACGTATATGTATTTACTTATACTCGCTCGACGTCCCGATAATCCTCGGATACGCTTCCCGTATTTCCGTAGTTCGATTTTCCGGAAATTGGACAGCGTCCCCTTTATTTATCGGACTACCCGTCGAAACATCCATCGACGTCAATTTAATAACGACAATCCAATTCGTAACAACCACAATCCCAATCATCAGTTCAATCCAACAATCAATCCATTCACAATTACATATCCGACTTAATGTAAAATTAAATTCTCGTTTAAAAAAAATATATAATTTCACAAATCAATTGGTTTATTTTATGGAAATTAGGACTCAGAATAAATTCATCACCGTCCACCGTCGGCTCGCCGAGGCTCATCGCCGACGGCGGTAAAACCCGGAGGTACCCGGTTCGGATTCCAATCACAGGTTTCGCCGATAAATAAAAGTTCATTAATTATAACTTAATAATTCAAATATCCATCACAATATTTATTCGAATAATACTATGATAATCATCGAATCAGTTTCAACAGAAATATCAGTTCGGAAATCTGAAATTTGTACTAACCCCCAGCACACGCACACGCGCGTGGCTGGAAAAGGGAAAGATCAGGCAACAATCGGCAGAACAGTTAACAGCAAATCAACCATCACCAATTAGACTGTGGGCATATACATACATATAAACACAGCCATACATACAT
Organism: Apium graveolens; assembly: GCF_009905375.1. NCBI lineage: Eukaryota > Viridiplantae > Streptophyta > Magnoliopsida > Apiales > Apiaceae > Apium > Apium graveolens. The sequence goes on from NC_133654.1 coordinate 100,813,501, forward strand.
CAACCTTACGCGGATAAATCCCCCATACGCCACCATCCTCGCCGGAAAACGGGGAGGGGCGGCGATGGGATAAGGAAGAATAAGAGATGCAGATTACCAGGGGCAGAGAAACCAACACAGGGAGAACAGGGAAATCAGAAAACATAAAAGAGAAGAAGCAAGTCCTCGAGGACTTGATTCCACCGAGAAAGATCGAGAAGGGAAAAGGAGTCACAGGGGAGGAGTATTGTGTTTGTGTGTGTAGTTTATTATGTATTTATCAGTTGACTCAGTTACTGCCACGTATCAAGGCAGCGATGTAACAAATTATATAAGCTACACGTGTCCCATAATTCGCTGTAACCCCAGATTCTATTCGTGTTTTGTAAAATACTGAACAACTCTACGGATAAAATTATCCTAAAATTACCAAATTAATTTTAATTTTTTTTAAATATCACAAATAACTCATAATTATAAAAATAAATTTTTCATAATTTTCAAAGTATATTTGAGACGTAACTCGTACCCGCATTTAACAATTAACGCTTCGAGCTGCTCTTAAAACAAATCCAGAAAATTACGAAAATAGTCTTCAAATATTACAAATATCCCGAAGTTTATAAAAACATAACTTTCATAATTTTAAAATAATTTCTGAAATATAATTTATACCCAATTTTTGCAATTAAACGAATCGACACGACAGTGAAATTAATCCCGAAAATTTCCAAAATAATTTTAAAATTCTCGAAATATTTCAAACTTAAATAAATATGAGTTTCATAATTTTTGAAGAATTCTGGAATTAAATACAGATTTTACAAGTAAATATAATCAGAAAATCACACAGGGTTAAATAATTGATAAAATATTGATTTCTAAATTTTATAAAATCTTAAAAATAACTATTGGAATTATAAAATAATAAAACTAATTTTAGAGACAATCCAAATATTTATGGATTTAAAACTGTAATAAAATCACCTTTAAAAATAAAACAAAACAATATAACTCAATTTTTAACTACACATTCCAATCCTTTACGCCAATCAATCACAGACAAATAGTATATATCCACACACTGTTGCCAAAACCAAGACACATATTTTATTTAATTAATACCTCCACAATTACATATTTAAATAATTCAAAAATACACAAATCGTTATAGTAGTAGGAAAAGTGACAAATTGACTAACTATATGAACAACATGTGCAATATCCGGACGCGATTACAGTGAGATAAACAAGATTACCGAAATTCGTATGATATAAACTAGGATATGCTAAAAGAAGACCATCAGATGGAGACTATTTAACATTCATCTCTAAAGGAGTTTCCACAGTCTTGTTATCAGTAAGACGTGCACGGTTAAGCAAATCAGCAATGTACTTATATTGACCCAAAAGATACCCCTTTGGTGAGCTAGCAATTTCAATTCACAAAAAGTAACGGAGCAAACCCAAATCTTTTATCACAAAAAACTGAGCCAACTCACATTTCAATGACTAAATACCAGCATAATTATCACCGGTAATAATCATATCATCAATATATAAAGTCAATAAGATATGACCAACATTCGTAGATCATACAAAAAGAGCAGAATCATGATTACTAGGATGAAAACCAAGTGAATAAAGTACCATAGAAAACTTCTCAAACCAACAACAAGATGATTGACGAGGACCATAAATATATTTACGAAGTCTGCAGACATAACCTGGTTAACGCGGAAGACCGGGATGAGGTATCATGTAAACTTCCTCGTGAAGATTGCCATACAAGAATGCATTCTTAACATCCATCTGAAATATTTTCCACTTTCGAACAAAAGGCACTGCAATCAAAGTACAAACAGTCGTCATCTTTGCAACAGGCACAAAAGTTTCTTCATAGTCCAATCCATACTCTTAAGAGTAACCTTTAGCAACAAGTCAAACCTTATAATGCTCAACGGATCCATCAGCTTTTGTCTTAATTTTATATACCCAATGATAACCAATTGCATGTTTTCCTGGCGGCAATGGGACTAAATCCCATGTATGAGTTTGATATAAAGCAGTAAGTTCCTCGGCCATAGCATTCTGCCATAGAGGATCATGAACAACCTATCTAATGATGCATGCTCGGACAAATGTTGAACAAAGTAACGAATGAAGCAAAAGAGGGGGAATAAGATGAATAAGCAAAATCAGGCAGCTGGGTGGACTTCTGTATGCGAGTAGACTGGCGAACTGGCGGAGGAGTCAAACTTTCAGTAAACGATTGAGTAAGAAGAGAATCTAAAATCTCTGGTGATGATTGACTAGTTGTAGAAGCAGGTGGAGATGTCGGAGTTTGAGATATAGATGAAGAATTCAGTGGAGATGTGGGAGTTTGAGATGTAGATGCCTCCGGATGCGAAGTATTAGAATTTGTGGTTGAAGCATCCTCAATGTTTGTGTCAAAAGGATCAATACGAATAAGCTCTTCTTGTGTCCTTAGATGCGAACTAGCAGGAACATAGAAAAATGGAATATGCTCCAAGAAGTAAACATGCCGAGAAACATACAATTTTCCCCTAACTAGGTCAAAATAGCGAAATCCTTTCTGGGTAACACTGTAGCCCAAAAACACACATAAAGAGGACTTAGCAGACAATTTACTACGCTCAACCTGTGGTTTAAGAACAAAGCAGGTACAACCAAAGACACGCAACAAAGCAAAATCAAGCACTTCATCATATAATTTCTCAAAAGGTGACAGACCAGAATTTTGAGCACTTGGAATTTGGTTAATCACATAAACAGCAGTAAGAAGTGCTTCACCCTAAAATACACTTGGAACATCAGCCGATAATTAAAATGAGCGAGTTATTTCAACAAGATGACAATGTTTTCTTTCAGCAACACCGTTCTATTGAGGAGTGTAAGTACATGAGGTTTGGCGTATAGTCCCATCAGAAGCAAGCAAGTGACAAAAAGCGTTAGAGCTGTATTAACCTCCCAAATCATAAAGAAAACATATAATGACAGCCTTATGTTAAGTTTTTATATGAGCTCTTAAATCTTTAAAAATATCTAAAAAATCAAACATACGCTTCATAAGATAAATCCAAGTATAACCAGTGAAATAATCAATAAATGGAACATAATATATAGATCCTCCTTTTATGGGCATTGGAGCAGGTCCCCACACATCATAATACATAATATCAAACGGAGCAAGAGAATACGTAACACTGTTATGAAAAGGTAAATCAACATTTTTTTTAGTTTACAACCGCTATAGTCAGAAATATCATGAGCTTTTAGTTGTCCCAAAGCTCCAGTTGAAATCAAAAATTGTATACGAGATTGAGAAACATGACATAAATGAGCATGTCATATGTAGAAGTCAAAAGATAAATCAATCAAACGATAAGATGATAAATTAACACTAAGAGTTCCCACAACAAATACATTGAGTTCATCCAAAATATAAAGTCCACCCTGCTTACGACCTTTCCCAATTACTTTTTGAGATCTTGGATCCATAACACAACAAGTAGTAGAAGAAAAAGAAACCAAGTAACCAGATTCACATAATTGACTAACTGATCTAACTTGAGATCCGGAATATAATAAACATGAAAGAGAGATACCGTTGGGGTAACTACAGAACCAACACCTTGTAACGACATAGGAGTGCCATCAGCAGTCATGATGGATAAAGATGAATTTTTCAGAAACTGAAATGAATGACAAACAATGAGGAGACATGTGATGAGATGCACCTGAATCCAGAATCCATAGAGGAAAACATAAACTTGAATTACCAGTTGACGAAAGACCTGTTGATGATGAGAAATACATGTCGAGATATTGCTGAAACTAAACTCAAACCAAATCAAAAATCAAGTAGAATACAAATTCAACACCAAATTTAAACTGTACCTAAATTCAATCAAGAAATCAAACCCAAAATCAAATCCAAACTCAAATAACCAATTCCAATCCAAAAACAAATCCGAAAGTAGATCGAAAACCAATTTCAATTCCGGTTGCAAATCCAAAACTAATATAAAATTTCAAGCAGATAAATCAATTACTAAAATTGTAACATCCCAATAATCGAGTACTACAAAATCCAATCAATCAAATAACCCAAATTACAAGATCAATAATGATGAAAAGAATGAAGTAAAAGTAAACAGTAACCTGGTGGAACCGTCAAAAATTTGATTTTTGGAGCTCCAAATACGATCTCCACCATTCAAAATTTAGATACTGATGCAAAGAAGGCGTGGTTAAAATACCAGGATGATCTAACGGTTGAAACTCCGGGAATCGTAAAAACAAGTTGGCTGATCTGGGCAGAAATTTTTTTGCGAATTTTCTGGAAACTTTTGTTGTTGTAACATAACTCTTTCTATGTAATGATTCAACTAAACTTCCACAATCACTCGAAACCTAGCTCTTGATACCATGTCAATTTTGGAGATATAATACGAACGTAAAACTTTATTACAATCAATACAAAATTTATAATACATGTCTGAACCTATATAGAAAATCAATATAAGCTAAATACCAAAAATACCCTAATATATATAATATAAAAATTAATATATATATATATTCTAACAGTGGGCTGCATCACAACCAATTTAAATTGTCACTTATAAAATCAAATGATGCATAATAATTGCTTGATCCTATTAGAAAGCACATCAAATACTTCTATACCTTAGTTTTCATTTTTGAAGGTGTGTCTTAAGTAGAAAACATGTTGCATGCACCTGCTCTAGAAGACGTGCCCTACTACCTATACGACCCTACCAGTGACTGATGCTTGCAAACGCTTACCACATCATCACTATAGTTTTCTTTGTTTTGGTCTTTATATAAACCAATCCACTACCACATCAAAGTTCGATTTGTTGCATGTCTTCTTATTCGTACTAAGAGCACGTATCAGGACGCGTCCTTATACAATTTCATAAATGATTTTGCAGTGGATGATATTAGTATAAATCATACAATACAATGTACATTTGATATATTTTTTTGTACTACATGAAGGTTGTATGAAGAGGGGCTTCTACAGGCATAAGAGGATCTTACTAATTTACCATTATTAGGTCAAAGGGATCACTCATTAATATCCCGCAGACGCACCTCCATATAATTTATTTAGAACTGAAGTTAAAGTACAAAGTATCTTCTTTATGTTCTAGCTTCAGCCTTTGCATCTCCCTTGTGTTGAGCTATGCGAGGGCACGTGAGTTATTAGGGCGTCCTCCTCCTCAAGTCTTCTTCTCGATGAATTCATTATATCATGCTATTCAAGATTTCCACGTCCTTTTTTTCATGACCTTGATCATGTCTTCCAATTATATTACATGGAGGGGCTCATTCATATTTGTGGTGCCTCTCCCTATCCCTTAGGGAATTAAGTGGCACATGTGTTGGATCATTATGCCTCGCTTCTCTAATAATTTTTTATTTTCTGAAGTTTCAATGTCAAGAGTCTCCTTGTAGTTATTTGCTTATTTCTTGTAGTATGCCTTCTAAAGTTCCATTTTTCCTTTGAGGCTATGTATTGAGAGGAAAACACTTCATAGAGTATCTACCAAATAGAGGGTGCATCCTTTGAGTTTGTAGCGATTCCCTTCGTGTTAAATTCTCTTCCTTGAAGTTGAAGATGAGCTCCCGAAAATTACACATCTTCTTAGAAACCCTCTACAAGAGGAATCTAACCATCTTCCCCAATCTAAATCATAATTGATATGGCCTTCCTAGGATCTTCAACCTACACAAGTTCAGGAAAAAACAATAACATCACAATACTTGGGTGTTACCTTGCGGGAGCTCTCTGAAGATAAAGCGCTCTCCTCCAGATCTCGTACGGACCCACTCCCCGATTATCCTTGTCCATCATCACTAATTAAAGGTCATCATCTTCGAATAGCCCTAAAATATTAAATCTATAACAACAACTAAAAACCCATCTTCAAAATTTCCATTAATATCTAAATCAGCTTCAAATCTCGCTCGACCCCTAGCTTGAAATCATTGTTCGTGGATCTCCTTCTCGGTCGCAGCCTGCTACCTTGTATATGGCCATCCTTTAGATTTTTTTTAAAGAACCTTCATCGTGGAAAAAAAATCTCTTCCTCCTGAGAATATGATCTTGATTAGCACCCCCTCCTTTTAGAAACAATTTGTTGATGGAGGAATTTGGTATCAACAAAGTTTGAGGTTCGTCGCCGGAATCAAGATCTACGCTGGTGGTTCTTCACCGGAAAAGTGAGCGGAGTGTGATGGTTGTGATGAATTGGGTGCTAATATTGATTAGGGTTAGTGGTTGCTCCTTTTTATCTCTTAACATCCAAACCCTTTTAATGTGCCTACGTACCCTTTATATAGGGATCAAGTCTAACATAGTTCTGGGGGAACAAGAAATCTAATGGGATTTAGACTTCTTACTCCAACTATGAGGCCCAACCACAAAGGCCCAATACTCTTTCGTAATCGTAGAACTTCACGTGTACTGGATCTACCTGGGAAAGGATAACACTCCGCTATAGCTATCACCCTTCATTTATGAACGAAGGTATAACCACGATTCACCCCAAATGTCGGACGCGTCCCTGTCCTCCAAGGTTGGGTGCAAAGTGCAGGATGAATCCAAAGATCTCCAACAAGGACAACCGTTGAATGCAAGAACAGAGCTCCCAAAGAACACACCAATATTAACCCCTCATCCCCAACGAGGACACCCATTGAATACATGAGGAGGCCTTTAATTATCAGGCATATCCTTCGAGCCCTTCAAGCTTTTCACGGACACCCCCTCCTTGATCGACTCAAGGAAGGAATTCTTCAAAGAATACCTGCAAGAAATATGTTAATGGAAATATCCTCCATTGCTCCCTCCATGTTTGCCTTGTCCTGAGGCGAGGACAAGCCCAATTATCCCAATGAATCCAAAAGCATGCATCTTCCAAGGTCAGGACGGGTTCTCACGTTGTGGAATGCACACATTCTCCCTTGCATTGCGACTCGAATATATAGATAGTTCATACCCCACATTCCATCTTATGAGTGCGCGTCCTCACTCTATGGGGTGCACACACTTCTCTTTTTATTGTAATCCAAAACTTAAATAACTCGTAGCCAACATTCTACCCCATGGGGGCACGTCCTACCCCCAGGACGCGTGCTCCCCTCATTCATTATAGTCTAAAACCTAATCATTCATTCTTTTGCCCCAATTTAAATCCAATTGACCCGTTCTTGACCCGAAATGATTCTTTACCAAATTTTGTCTATAACAACAAGCACCACCTTATTCACAAGTACCGACTTATATCCAAACACTTGGTATTAAACCATACGCAACACAAAATAAATAAGATCAAAAATTTCTGGTTGATCATCCAGTCATTTTTTCACCGTACCAAATGACCAATTCTAAAAACTCAATATATATAAAAGAATCAATTTACTATATCAAAAAATTACTATATAATAAGCAAAAAAATCAAAATGTCCAGCTGATAAATTATTCAAAATGACTATATACTAAACAACCACCCAATTACCCATGTCACTACTAAAATAACACATACAAACACAAACAGAGTGTGCTACTGGTGTAGAACAGTAAAAATTTAGAAACCTACCAAGGCTTCCAAAATTTTAAAAAGTAGGCTTCTAAATTTTAAAATGTGATTCATCATATTTTGAACAAAAAATTTCCAAAAATCAATATTTCCAGTAAAAAATGAAAATTAAGAATAAAAAACTGCAAAAAATGGACAAAAATCATCACTACATAGTTAAAAACTACCAACAAAATATGAAATCTATAAAAAAGCCAAAAAAGAAAATCAAATTATTGATAGTCTACAAACCACTTTTTCAACAACTAAATCCCTTTAAACAAATATATAAAACCACAAATCCGTTATTAAGATCCACAAATTATCAAAATTAACACACTACTTTCAAATAATCTATAAAAAATGTTATGACCATAAATAAACTTTTTTAGAACAAAAAATCATCAAAGTTGTGTTAGTACTGAGGCACACAATCATAAAATAACATAACGTTAATAACACCACAAATTACCAAAATCATAATTTATCATAACTCACTTTTTTACTACACTAGTATGAATCTTTGTGTATTAAGGAGGTGTGTGCAAGATAGTTCTAAATACACTTAGTAAGATAGTTCAAATTCCGTAAAGATTATTTAGAAAAGTTATCATTAAGATAAATTGAATGTATACACAACATCTAATCAAGTAAACTATGTTGGCAAGAAAGGATGCATACTTGAATTTTAAACTCACATGGAGATCAATAAGATTATGAACACCACCCACATCATCACCTACTGCAGGAAGATCCGGAATATATATGTATTCTTCATCCTCTACAAATTTGTAATAATATATTCCTGAAGGCACCACTAAGAGAATTATGTAATCATTTCCCGCTTTTTGCAAAGTCCTCCTGCAAACATATATTACATAGCGGTGACATGGTTGTCATAATATTTTCCACAAGAATCAGAAACAATTCCTTCACCTTCCTTTTCCTATTATGATCTAGCTAGCTAATTTCTGCTGTATATGTACACCTTAGACCAAATATTTGCTCTTTGTTCTTTTTGTGTCTGTCCTGCAATAGCAATTAACCTACAAAATTTATAATATTATTCCATATTTATCAATCTTAAACTTGGAAATTTCATTTGATACCGCTCCCAAACCCCAATTTTACTGCAGTTGAGGTACTTCTATACTGTGATGCAAAGATTCATAGATGTTAGCCAAAATACCAAAATCTATAATCACCATTCTTGTTCCATTTTTGTGAGCATCTTCATTGTTCTCCCAAAAATGAAATTCAGATCTCCCTTGGCATAGAACTTCATGTTAAGTATATGTCCAAAGTTCTCTGGTACTTTAAAGTTCTCATTTAGGTGACCTTGTAAAACCAAAATCAGCGTCATCAATTTTATAATTTTCTAGCATGAACAAAGTTTTTCTCCAAGGAATTTAAAAGCATGTAATTCACTTTAAATGGAGACAAACAACTAAAATTAAACTAACATAACCTCTATCATCCTGGCAGGGACCGACTAAAATAATTACACCATCTCAAGACCCAATTTCAGCAAATAACAACAACATCAGCTTTCAATTTTCATAATTTATGGTTCATATTTATCTCTTCATACACTGACATCTCAAGTAACACCTGCTTGACATCCATCAAATCATCATTTGTATCCCATATGCCAAGGGAATCCTATGCATTTCTTAGAATGTCCAGCTGAGCAGCAGTGTGCTCCTCTACATTTATATAACAACCATTAAAGATAAAAAATGCAAAAAATGTAGAATATAAATAAATAAATAGCTGATGTAATACAAATAACAGTTTTTACAACCTTTAACTTCTTGTTTGAAGTGGCCAACTGATGCTGCAATATTTGGATGTGCTTAGTTTGACCCTATCGAAGAATCCTGAAACATGTTTTACAATGTCCAATTCAGCACTTTTAAATGTTACAACATAAAACTATAGAAGTTCATAAGCCACTTTTAAGGCTCGGCAATGTGTTCAATACGTGAAATCATGATATCAAGGTGACAGGGATAGAAATAAAACATAATTAATTAAAGGTCGGGACAGTTTCAATATGTTGATTGATGCACATATATAAGGATAATAATGATTAAGGACACATGATAAACAAGAAACTATTTAGAATACAATATTTAGTCAACAAATCAATAGGTATATTGATACCTTCAAGCTCTGGTACACCAATGAAGATGTCTCTTCAACTGTTGGGTTCTTCTACAACGTGTTGAAAAGCTCTAAGTTGTCTTCTACCTCCCGTCTATTCAAAAACTATGAAAGAGAACATGGTAGGAAATGAATTAAAAGCATCAATCCTATTAAAATGCTAGTATCAACATATTGTAACAAAGATATCATTGGTAATCTTATTGTAGATTTCCTGTAAATAGAAATCATTTTGTCAACATATTATCAACGTAGCATCTACTTATAACTAAATATATAGGAGCAACAATCAAAAACTGTATTGGAAATTTATTCAGACACTTAGAGTCCATAAATTAACATCAAATTTTATAAAATATCGAAAGTAACCTACCCATTATGTGTAGTAGATTTATAAATGAAGAACAAATCACAATAACAAAAATCACCCATTGTTTATCTCCTGAAACATCAAAACATAAATTGATCAAATTAGGAGAGAGAAAGAATTAGATGGCGACTGAAGAAATAGAAAGAAAGAGATAGCGTAGTCTTGAAGCTCAAATTCAAAATTTGAAATAATTTGGACAAAAGTTATGAGCAGAGGTTAGCTATAATACAACTATAGTACCAAAACAACAACTTTTGTTTAAAATTCATATTATCAAAAAATATTTATCGTGCAAAAATGATGTAAAGTCTATTGAATATAAGTCTTATCTTTTCAATAGAAAATGATATAACATGTGGGTTCTTTTTGTTCAGAAAGTATAGTTTTTACTTTTTTAATGGAATCTATTATATCTTAATGATCACTAATGAAGATACCCAAAAATTAGTACTAAGACTAGCATTTTTGTAAATATATTCACCCATATTTTTAAAATTTGACCAGTGGGTCGACCCATATTCCTAAACATACTAATTTTTATACAAATTTGCATAGATCCATGGACTACCCACATCATAAATGGTACTTAGAATTATTAAAAAAAATCTATTATCAATATTAAAAAGATCAAATATTTTATTAAAATAGATTTTTTATTATACCAAATCAATTATAAATCCACTATTTATGCTTAGAGTAATTCAAATTCAAAATTATTACTACTTTCCTTGATAATGATTATCTTCTTCTTCTATCTTTGTTACAGGCCATATCCATGAATCTGAACAATTATATACATCTATCTCCTATCAAATTTATATTATCTAATATTTGTTATCTATTGTGCAATCGTACTTCCGATAATGTTTTAATAAAATCTATTTTTTTGTTTTACAGTAATGATTATCGCTGAACTAATTGCATAACATTAAAGCTATGAATGGGAGCAAACGCTCCACTACCTTTGAAGACAACGGGCCTGGTATGGATCTGCATAATCATACTATCTCTTCTCTATTTTTTAAACATTAGTATTTGTTAGATATATTTGATAATGTCATGTATAATATGATTTGTGTTTAGTTTTCAGATCTTACTTAACAAGACAAATCAGTACTTAACTGGAAATCAGCACTTATACTGAAGACATAATTTAAGATATCAGAACTTAAGTTATCAGAACTTAAGTTATCAGAAGATATTTATCAGGAGATAATATCAGGACTTAAGATGACTTTCAGATAAGGCAGGCGGCTGATTGAAAGGAAAGAAGATCGAGACTAAGACAGAAAGAAATATGCATTAAGAAAGAATTCCATGAAGAATAGAATACTTAGAAGAAAAGATAACTAGTTGATATATTTTAGGAAGCAGAATTATATTCCATATCAATTAGAACATTATCTTGTAACTGTGTAGTATATAAACACAGGCATAGGGTTTACACTATAAGTGTTATCATTATCGAAGTTATTATTCATTGTAACCCTATCAATTCTCGCGATATTTTGTTCATCACTGAGAGAGGACAGTTCCATATTGTAACAGAGTTTATTGTGTTGAATAAAATATGTGTTATGTTACTTGAGTTCTTATATTCGATTTGATTGTAGTATACACTGTATTCAACCCCCTTCTACAGTGTGTGTGACCTAACAAGTGGTATCAGAGCAGATCTGTTAACACACATACAGTTTAAGATCCATAACCCATAGTCGATATGAGACTATAAGAGTTCCCATGTTGAAACCTTCTGAGTATTCCATATGGAAAGTGAAGATGGCTATGATTCTGGAAGCTACAGATCCAGAATATCTCGACAGGATTAATGAAGGACCACATATGCCAACCAAACTCTCTGTGGAAGTTGCAGGTCAGCCAGTAAAGTCTGTACCAAAGGAGAAAAGTGATTACACTGCTGAAGATATCTCATCGATTGCAAAGGATGCAAAGGTAAGACACTTGCTGCATAGTGCCATTGATAATGTCATGTCAAACAGGGTAATTCAATGTAAGACTACAAAAGAGATATGGGATGCTTTGGAAACAAGGTGTCAGAGAACTGATTCAATGAAGAAGAACAGGAAGACTATACTCACTCAAGAGTATGAGCACTTTGACTCAAAGCCTGATGAGTCATTAACTGATTTATATGACAGATTTGTCAAACTCTTGAATGATTTGTCACTAGTTGACAAAGAGTATGATATTGAAGATTCAAATCTTAAATTCCTGTTAGCTCTTCCTGAAAGATGGGATTTGAAGGCCACAATAATAAGAGACAACTATAATTTTGATGAAACAACTCTTGATGAAATTTATGGGATGCTCAAGACTCATGAACTTGAGATGGAACAAAGAAGCAAGAGGAATGGAAGAAAGTCAAGGACATTTGCCTTTGTGGCTGAGGAGGAAAGTCCCAAACTTGCTGCCTCAAAGAAAGGCAAGGGAAAGGCTCTCATCACAAAGTCTGATACTGAGCCATCAAGTTCTAATAGTGATGATGACTCAGAAACTGAAAGTATACCTGAGATGGACCCTGATGAAGAGATGATGAAGCTGTGTGCTCTTATGGTGAAAGGAATCACAAAGATTGCATAGAGGAAATTCAGGAGAGGAAAGAAGTTTTCCAGGAAAGGTGCAAGTTTTGATAAGAAAGGTTTCAGAAAATCTGAAGGCAAAGGAGGAAAGTCTGACAGAGGAGATTACTCAAATGTTAAATGCTACAACTGTGGTGAGAAAGGCCATATATCTCCTGATTGCATAAAAGAGAAGAGTGATAAAGGCAAGTCTCTTGTCACAAAGAAGAAAACCTGGTCAGATGCTTCAGATTCTGAGGATGAGGAAAACTATGCCTTGATGGCAAATGCTGATAGCAGTTCTGATACTGTTGACTTAAAGGTACCTCAAACTACTTATGCCTTTCATACTAATGATATTACTGAGTGAGAAGATATCTTAAAACCATGTTCATTAGTTATAAAGATCAAACTTTAACATGCGAAAGATTAACTTCTGAAAATCTTGCTTATAAAAAGAGGAATGATTATTTAGAAAAAGAGTTAGTCATGTTCCATCAAACTCAGAAAGATAGGGATGATGCCTTTTATGTTAGGGATGAAGTGCTAAAAATGAATGAATCTCTAAAAACTGAGTTAAAAATGGAAAGAGAGATCATCAGGACTTGGACTAACTCTGGTAAAGCAACTCAGGATATTCTTAGTAGTGGAAACTGGAAAGAGGGCTTAGGTTATGGAGATGATAAGAACAGTAAGAGAACTGTAAAAACTGAGCCTACAGTTGTTAAACAAAAACCAAAGGTAAATCTTGTTAAGTTTCTAATTGCAAAGACTGATATTGAGAAATCAGAAGTTAAGGAGAAGTTAACTTCAGACAAACCTAAACAGGATAAGCCAACTGAAGTTAACATAGGCTTAATGACCAAGAAGCAGCTTAAGCATAAGCTGAAAGATGTTAAGAATGTAAACAAGGTAAAGCCACCTAGGAAAAATAGGAATGGAAAGGAAGGTGTGAACAAAAGTAACAATTATAAGCCTGTTCCTAATGCTCCTAGAAAAACATGTCATAAATGTGGAAATTCTAACCATCTGGCTTCTTTTTGCAGGAAGAATAAGAACATAAACTCTTTACCCTCAAAGTCAGGAGTTAAGAGTCAGTCTGTTAGATATAAGCCACACAATCCTTTTTTCATTGTGGTAGTTTATGGCATTCCATTTATACTTGTAAGGAATATCATAGTTTTTATGATTATTATCAAATAAAACCTTCTTTAAAGAAAGTTATCATTATTCCTTCTAGTGTAAGTTCTGATGCAAAGTTTGATATTGCAAATTCTGATAAGAAAACTGTTAACATAAACTCTGATGCTAAATCCGCTGCAAATGTTAACAAACTAAATAAGGCCAAAGGATCCAAGCAAGTCTGGGTCCTTAAAACTAATCATTAGTGGTCTTTGTGATTACAGGGCAACAGGAAGAACATCCTAGTCCTGGACAGTGGATGTTCAGGACATATGACTGGAAATAAAGCCCTGCTATAAGACTTTGTGGAGAAATCTGGCCCAGGTGTTTCTTATGGAGATGGCAATATGGGAAAAACTCTGGGATCTGGCAATATCAATCTTGGGAATGTCATCATTGAGAAAGTAGCTCTGGTCTCAGGACTTAAACACAATCTGCTGAGTGTTAGTCAAATCTGTGACAGAGGTTATTATGTGGATTTCTTTGAAGAACACTGTGAAGTTGTAAGCAAATCTACAGGCAAAGTTGTTCTGAAGGGATACAGGCATGGTAACATTTATGAAGCCAAGATTTCAACAAGTACTGATGGTTCTGCAATCTGTCTGTTAAGTAGAGTATCAATTGAAGAAAGCTGGAATTGGCACAAGAAACTCTCTCATTTAAATTTTAACAATATAAATGAACTAGTCAAGAAAGATCTCGTGAGAGTACTGCCAAAATCAGTATTTGCTCCTGATGGCCTTTGTGATTCTTGTCAAAAGGCAAAACAAAGAAAATCTTCATTCAAGAGCAAGACTGAATCATCAATTCTTGAGCCTTATCACCTACTACATGTTGATCTATTTGGTCCAGTGAATGTCATGTCTATTGCAAAGAAGAAATATGCTATGGTCATAGTGGATGAGTTCACCAGATACACATAGGTGTATTTCTTGCACACAAAAAGTGAAACTGCATCTATCTTGATTGATCATGTCAAGCAACTGGATAAATTGGTCAAAGATTCTGTGAAGATCATAAGGAGTGATAATGGCACTGAGTTCAAGAATTTGATTATGGAAGAGTTCTGCAAAGACCATGGAATAAAGCAGGAATTTTCTGCTCCTGGAACTCCACAGCAACATGGAGTTGTTGAAAGAAAGAATAGAACTCTTATTGAAGCTGCATGAACTATGCTTGATGAAGCAAAGTTGCCAACCTACTTTTGGGCTGAAGCTGTGCAGACTGCTTGTTTTACTCAGAATGCAACACTTATCAACAAGCATGGAAAAACACCATATGAGATGGTGAAAAAAAAGAAGCCAAATCTAAAGTATTTTCATGTATTTGGATGCAAGTGTTTTGTTCTTAAGACTCATCCTGAACAGCTATCCAAATTTGATCTAAAAGCTGATGAAGGAATTTTTGTTGGATATCCACTTTCCACAAAAGCCTTCAGAGTCTACAATTTAAGAACAAGGGTTGTCATGGAATCGATCAATGTCTCTTTTGATGATAAGAAGCTTACTGGACTTGAAGATTTCAATGATCATGATCAGCTGAGATTCGAAAATGAAGTTTTAAATTCTGATTCTGTAAATCCTGACAGTCTAAATCCTGATACTGCAAACTCTGATGGATTAAACTCTGATGTTATTGAAACTGTGGTGACTGCGCTAAAGGAAGATGCACCTGTGCATGGGGAGCATACTGAAGATCCAACCACATCTCAAGAAGCATCAGAACCTACAACAGGCTCTTCAAGTTCTGATGGGCCAAGTTCTGATAATTCTGGAAACTCATGTTCTGATATTTCTGGAAACTCAAATTCTGAAGGATCCAACTCAGAGAGCATAATTTCAGGGGGAGCATCAGAAAATGTTGATGGAGACAGCATGGATCATGGGGGAGCATCCAGTTCTAGAGATAACCTTCCATCTATAAGGAAGTGGACAAAATCGCATACACCTGACTTAATTATTGGAAATCCTGATGCAGGTGACAGAACTAGAACAGCTACATCAAATGAATGTCTCTATCATTCTTTTCTATCTCAGACTGAACCAAAGAAAGTGGAAGAAGCTCTTCAAGATTCTGATTGGGTGCAAGCAATGCAGGAAGAGTTAAATGAATTTGAAAGAAATAAAGTCTGGACCCTAGTTCTAAGACCAAAGAACAGGTCTGTTGTTGGTACAAAGTGGGTGTTCAAAAAAAACTGACAAGGAATAAAGCAAGGCTGGTTGCAAAAGGATACTCTCAACAGGAGGGAATTGATTATGATGAAACATTTGCACCAGTTGCTAGATTGGAAGCCATAAGGATATTTTTGCCTTATGATGCTCACAAGAAGTTTAAAGTCTTTCAAATGGATGTGAAAAGTGCTTTTCTCAATGGAGAATTGGAAGAAGAGGTATATGTTAAACAACCTCCAGGCTTTGTAGATTCAAAATTTCCCAATCATGTCTACAGGCTTGATAAAGCACTTTATGGCCTTAAGCAAGCTCCAAGAGCATGGTATGAGACTTTAGCTCAGTTTCTTCTGGAAAGTGGATTTAACAGAGGGACTATTGACAAAACATTGTTCTACCTCAACCATGAAAATGACTTACTTTTGGTGCAAATATATGTTGATGATATCATTTTTGGTTCTACAAATGACAGACTTTGTAAGAAGTTTGCCACGCTGATGCAGTCAAGATATTAAATGAGTATGATGGGAGAAAACTATTTTCTGGGCCTTCAAGTCAAGCAGAATGAAGAAGGAACTTTTATTTGTCAATCTAAGTACACCAAAAATTTGTTGAAAAAGTTTCGAATGCAAGATTGTTCAAGTGCATCCACTCCTATGACCACTACAACTAAGTTGGATAAGGATACTGGTAAATCAGTAGATATTACTGATTATAGAGGTATGATTGGCTCTCTACTCTATCTAACTGCAAGTAGACCTGATATCATGTATGCTACCTGTCTTTGTGTAAGATTTCAAGAAGATCCAAGAGAACCTCACTTAACAGCTGTGAAAAGAATTTTCAAGTACCTTAATGATACAGCTGATCTGGGATTGTGGTATCCTAGAGAATCAGACTTTAAGCTAATAGGTTACTCAGATGCAGATTTTGCAGGATGCAAAATTGACAGGAAAAGCACAAGTGGAAGATGCCAATTTCTTAGAGGCAGATTGGTTTCTTTGTTTAGTAAAAAATAGAAGTCAATTTCCACATCAACTGCAGAAGCATAATATATTGCTGCAGGAAGCTGTTGTGCACAGATTCTTTGGATGAAGAATCAGTTACTGGATTATGGGTTAGAATTTTTTAAAATCCCTATTTACTGTGATAATCAAAGTGCTATTGCTATGACAGGTAATCCAGTTCAACACTCAATGACAAAGCACATCAGCATTAGGTACCACTTCATAAGGGAACATGTGGATGAATGTATAGTGGAATTGTATTTTGTTCTAACAGATCAACAACTAGCTGATATCTTCACAAAACCACTATGTGAAGCTACTTTTACAAGATTGTTAAATGAACTTGGAATGGTTTCAGGTTCTTTCTCTAAATCTGCTTAGTTTATGTTCTGATACATCAGACTTTATGATCAGTATTTACAGATATTACTATCTTTGTGTATTCTGTGCCTAAATTGAAATTTGCTTAAGTGTTGATTGTTGTCTGATGTGAATTTCTAAACTCTGATAGTGATATGAATGTTTCTGTGACTATTCAATCCAATGAGGATAACTGTGCTAGATGCCGACCTAGTATTCTTTAATATACTAAAGATCCCATGTTTGAAATAATTGTTTATGTGGAAATCTTTTAGCACGCAAATTCTGATATTGAGCTTAGTTAAAGTTTACTTTGTGTATCTTATTACTAAGTCAAAAACTAGAATAGTGCTTCTTATCTGTTAAGTTCTGATGTTAGTAAATCTGATGGATGTACTAAGTGCTGATAAGCCTCACTTATCAAAAGAAAAAGAAAAATAAAAGAAATAAATATCAGGTACTCCTTTGAGATCTAGAGTAAAAATGTGGAAGGGAAGACCTAAGTGCATTGCTGGTATTAAGTAATATGCATTAGAAAAGCAAAAAAAAAAAATTCTTGGTGGCTTTTCACACTCTATGATTACTGGAGAAATACTCTGATAACAGCATAAATTCTGATAAGCAGTCATGACTCACTTACACTGAGAAGCCATTGTAAAATGGAATTTCAAAAGATGTACAAAATGAGCACAAAACAGTTGAGTTTGACTCATGCATGAACTCATTCTAAAGTAGGCTTCAGAATAATGACAAATTTTGAGCAAAGTTCTTAGTTATGCCTTATTTCTAAGATGTACTGAAGTGAATCAGACTTTACTCTTTGTCTGATATTTAGCTTAATGCACACACTTACACTCCATATGAATGATGAAAATTACTGTTGTTAGGAATATGTGTATTAGTTTGATGATAAGTTAAACAAAACACTTAAGTAGAAATCTAGTATTTGTAGCCTCAACGGATAAGACCAGATCCGTTGATGGAGTAGCTCTACTTAGAAATAAGTTTAGTATTGCAGCACATTTCAGTTTCTGTATTTAAGTTATATTTCTTAGATGTTGTGGGAAATTATAAGTCATGTTGACTACTAGTGGATATACAAATAGGAGGGCTAATTGTAAATATTTCATGCCTTGTAATTTTGTATAAATGAAGTAGTATCAACTGATAGATTAAAGTCCTTCAATGAATGAGAAAGAAAGCTTCAACGGATGTCTCTAAAGCTTCAACGGATAACATCCATCAACGGATGAGTGCATCAACGGATAAAGCTTCAACTGATAAAGCATCAACGGATAAAGCCATCAACGGATGAAAGCTTAAACGGATGCTCAGTTCAATAGTAGTTTATAGTGACAATTCATAAGCTGAAAGAGGCACATGGATTGATAGAGACAATTGGAATGTGGTAGCCTCTTGGAGGAATCAAGAAAATGCAGCATTTCCATTCTGGTGCAAACAAGGAAGTATTCAAAGATTCACAGATTATCCTAGATTGCATTGGATAGAGAAATGAAGAAGAAACATGTGAAGAACCTTTTTAATTGTATTTGTACTTTTGTCTTCACTTGTAAACTTGGTGATATATAAGCCAAGTTGCAGCTAGTAATTAGAGTGTGAATTTTTCCAGAACTGTTTAGAAAAATCCAGAGAGAAAATCATCTAGTTTGTACTAGGACGCAGCTGTGATCAATTCTTTGAATCACAGATTTTCTTAAATACACATCTCTGGTGGAACAACAAATCCTCCAGAAAAGTTTTTGAAGCCTTTGTGTTCTTTACTTTTGTGTCTTCAATATATATCTGTCTGCACCTGCTCAAAGCAATTCACACACAACTATTCATCAAAACACTTAGCCTTTAAAACTGCTCAAAAATTGAAAAAGTTTTGAGATTTACATTCAACCCCCTTCTGTAAATCTCATTGTTAGTTCCTTGGGAATAACAATTGGTATCGGAGCAAGCTCTTAACTTACAAAGAGTTTAAAGATCTATTCTACTAACATCATGAGTAAGAAGGATATTGGTGTAAAGATTCCAATCCTGGAAAGAGATAATTATCATCACTGGAAAGTGAAGATGCATCTACATCTTCTCTCTCAAGATGAAAGCTACATCAACTGCATTGAAAATGGTCCTCACATCCCTCACAAGGTGGCCACAGCTGCAACTGCCACAGTTGCTGTTGGACAGTCTATTCCCAAGCCAAAAGCAGAATGGACTGATGAAGATATTGAAGAGGTTCACAAGGATAAGAAAGCCATGAACATTCAGTTTAATGGCCTAGATCAAGATATGTTTGATAATGTCATTAACAACCACACTGCTAAGGAAATTTGGGATAATGTGCAACTTATCTGTGAAGGTACCGAACAAGTTAGAGAAAACAAAATGCAGCTTCTCATTCAACAGTATGGATACTTTCATTTTGAAGAAGGAGAATCACTGAATGATACCTTCAATAGATTTCAGAAACTGTTGAATGGATTGAAGCTATATGGCAGAGTGTACCAAGTCAAGGATTCCAACTTAAAATTTCTGAGGTCTCTACCAAAGGAATGGAAGCCTATGACTGTTTCACTAAGGAATTCTCAAGATTATAAGGACTTCACACTTGAAAGATTATATGGAATTTTGAAGACCTATGAACTTAAGATGGAGCAAGATGAGCTATTGGAAAGGGGAAAGAGAAAAGGTGGATCAGTTGCACTTGTAGCTGACAATGAGAAGACTGAAGCCGGGAATGAAGAAAAGACAATGTCAAGTCTCAAAATTGGCACAAGCAAATCAGAATCAAGCAAGGGAAAGGAGCAAGTAGCTGAGGTTGAAGATAATTCCAGTTAAGATGACTCTGATTATGTTGATGAACATCTGGCTTTTCTGTCCAGGAGGTTTGCAAAGATGAAATTCAAGAAAAATGCTAGATTCACTAAGCCAAACAAGAACATGGTGGACAAATCTAAGTTCAAATGTTATAACTGTGGCATAAGTGGGCACTTTGCAAATGAGTGCAGAAAGCCAACTTCTGATAAGAAGAAATTTGAGCAAGTGGATTATAAAAAGAAATATTTTGATTTTCTCAAACAAAAGGAAAGGGCTTTTCTGACTCAGGAAAATGACTGGGCAACTGATGGAGCCAATGAAGATGATGATATGGAATATGTCAACCTAGCCCTGATGGCTAATTCTGATGAAAATGAAACTAGTTTATCAAGCAACCAGGTAATTACTACTGACCTCTCTCAGCTTTCTAAAATTGAATTCAATGAAGCTATAAATGATATGTCCAATGAATTATATCATTTGCGTGTTTCCCTTAAATCACTAGCTAAAGAAAACACAAGAATTAAAGAGAATAATTTATTTTTAAGTGATAAGAATGTTGTATTAGAGGGTAAGGTAATTGAGCTTGAAAAGATTAAAATCAAATGCTTATCTGTTGAGAGTGAACTAGAAGAATCTGTTAAGAAAGTAGAAATTCTTTCTAAACAATTAGAACGTGAGCAAGATGTAATCAAGGCCTGGAAAACATCTAGGGATGTTAGTGCTCAGATTGTCAAGGTTCAGGGAATTGAATCACTATGTGGAAGAAAAACAAAAAGGAAGTAGAATTAATTGATGGATTGTCAACGGATGTGGAATCAACGGATGATGAAAGTTTTCAGTTGAAGGAAGAAAAGGAGCATTCGTTGAAGGCTCATCAATTAAAATAGGCAAGTGATTCTAAAAAGAACAATTTGAAAAATCTCAATAAGAAGTTTGGTTCAACTTCCAAGAACTTTGTCAAAGAAGAAGCTAGCACATCCAAAGATGCCAGTAAGGTGAATATCGGACACATGACTTTAGATCAGTTGAAAAATAGGCTTAAGTTGGTTGAGGATAAAAAGGAAACTAAAAGGAAATCTAATAAAAATGGAAAGGTAGGGATTAACAAACACAACAATTACACACCTGATAAGTATGCTCCTAGAAAAAGTTGTGTGCATTGTAAAAGTGTTAATCATCTATCTGCTAACTGCAAGTCAGTTAAGAATGCTCCCATGTCTTTAACTCCTTCCATGTCTAACATGTCTATGTCACCTCTGCATGCTATGCCCGTTATGTCTCAACAGAATCCTCATGCACATTTTGCAAACATGTCATATGTTAATAATCCTTATTTTGCTGCATTTAGTATGCCTCAAATGCCATACAACATGCCTATGTGGAATAATATATTTGAACAATCTATGCCTTATCGAATTCAACCAAATGTGCTAAATGATTCTGTAACTAACCCTACACTTCAACCAACTACATCTGAGACCAAGGTTGACCCAAAGTTACCTAAGTCAAAAGATGCAGGAAGTATGAAGTCTAGAAAAAAGACTAACAAGGCTGGACCCAAGGAAACTTGGGTACCAAAATCAACTTGATTTGATTTTTTTGTGTGCAGGGAAATAGAAGGAACCTATGGTACTTGGACAGTGGTTGTTCAAGGCATATGACAGGAGATTTCACCCTGCTCACAGAGTTCAAGGAGAGAGCTGGCCCTAGCATAACCTTTGGAGATGACAACAAAGGGTTCACTATGGGATATGGCTTGATTTTAAAAGAAAATGTCATCATTGATGAAGTTGCATTAGTTGATGGTCTCAAACACAATCTATTGAGCATCAGTCAACTATGTGACAGAGGGAATACTGTTTTCTTCAATTCTGAAACCTGTGTTGTCACAAGTAAGAAGGACAACAAAGTGGTTCTAACTGGAGTTAGAAAAGGGAATGTGTACTTGGCTGACTTCAACTCTACAGATACAGAATCAATTACTTGTCTTTTCAACAAAGCAAGTCCAGATGAAAGTTGGCTATGGCACAAGAAGCTGTCCCATTTGAATTTCAAGACAATGAATGATCTGGTCAAAAAGGACTTAGTTAGAGCAATGCCTCTAGTGGAATTCTCAAGGGATGGACTGTGTGATGCTTGTCAGAAAGGAAAGCAAAAGAGAGCATCATTCAGTAAGAAGCTTGAATCAGCAATTGATGAACCATTACAACTGCTACACATGGATCTTTTTGGACCAGTCAATGTATTGTCAATTTCAAGGAAAAGATATTGCCTAGTGATTGTAGATGATTTCTAAAAGTTTTCATGGACCTACTTTCTTGGATCAAAGGATGAAGCTAGTGGAATCAT